>NC_056750.1:668366496-668565673 GCF_019279795.1 Protopterus annectens | reverse complement strand
GGGCACGGGAAACCACCTCTTGAGGTACTCAATGTAACAGCCGATCAAATATATACACAGAAGCATACCAGTAAAAATAGAAATTCCTTACACACCTGGATAAATTCTGCAATATTCCACCTCCAACTACCAGATCAAAAACAGTCATCATCTCCCCTTGCTCATGATGGCTTTCCTGTTTTCTAAGTTCCCAAAATGCAGTCAACACAGCTCAGAAAATGATCATTTATTTTTATTTTAGTGACAGTCTCTGACCTTTAACTGACACCAACACTCTGAAATGAATAACATTAGCAAGTCAGAAGGCAACATAAATGAAACAATTCAATTAATGCAAAATATGTAAAACTTGGCATATAAGAAAGAGGAAATGGACTGCTGAAGTCATCCAGTGGCAGGTACTAATATTATCAATAATCTACTTTACGATGAAAACCTCAAATGCTGCACTCTTCAAAACACATGCCCATCACTAGGTGGAAATATTTCATATACATTTATGTGGAGTACAAAATGTATCTAGCCACAATCAAGAAAAGGAAGACTGGACTAAAGAATTATGCCATACAGTACAACTGATAAAATAATGCTGCCCCTGCTCTAGATTGGTAGTAAAGCTTTCATAGGTTGGTACAAGGCTATCAGCCATAGGGCCTATACAAGCCTAGACATAATTCCCTGGCTATTTCTTCCCACACTATGTACTTCCCTGGAACCCTGTCTAGCAGGGTGATTGATGTGATCCCCGGGGTGAATTTCCATTCTCCCATCCAATCGTCAAGGATCCTTTTGAAGAGGGCCAAAAAGGTGCTCTGCTTGACATGTATGGGCAGTCCTATTCCAGAGTCTGGGGAGTCTCTGGGTCAGGAACCTATCCCTCCAGCATGTTTTGTTTATTGTGATGACAAGGTTTAGATCCCTGGAGCGTGTGGCTCTGAGGAATTGGGATTTCTTTAAGTACAGCATGTCCAAGAGCTCTGGGTTTAACATGGCCTTGTATGTTAAGCAGAGATCGCCTCCGAGTACACTATATGCGACAAG
This sequence comes from Protopterus annectens, assembly GCF_019279795.1. Classification (NCBI taxonomy): domain Eukaryota; kingdom Metazoa; phylum Chordata; order Ceratodontiformes; family Protopteridae; genus Protopterus; species Protopterus annectens. The sequence continues at coordinate 668,564,632 of NC_056750.1, read as the reverse complement.
AGTATAGTTGGAGTTTTTTAAGGCGGTCAGCATAGGGCATCTGGGCAAATACCCAGAAACTCAAGTAGTAGCTTCACATACATTTTGAGATGAAACGTTTTAGGAAAAAAGCCACAGCAGTAAGTAGCACCCTAGTACGGGGAGGTTTAACGACTCAATTCAAAGTATATTTACATATACATACATATGCTAAGAAATTCTAATCATTTTTGTCTTCAGAGAATCATAGGAAAAACTATAAAAGGGCATGTCAAAACAGAACATTTTAGTGGAGATGGAACTGCAACATGATTCAAACAATGCAATATTCAGACAATTCTGACATGTCACAAACAGTACGATACAGATACAATAATGTGGTATCTTCACAATAGCTCAACATGTACACATTTTTCTGCTACAAAATACAAGACTATTGATAAACAATGTACTCTTGTTTGGGTAATTGCTTCCTACCCCAACTATATAACTCATGTTGGCTGTGTGGTAGACTTACTCGTTATCTCATTTTCTGCATTTGCTGAACACACTGCATAGTCCGCTGATGATAGCACTACTATAAAAATATACAGGGTATTTTCACATGTAGATCTGCCATTGGAGTGACATCTGTCAATTCATAAAGGAAAACTCCACCTTCTCCTACAGTTTAACTCAACTCTTAGGTTGCTTTTCTCCCTACAATAAGATTTCCAATACTGTGTAGGTACCCGAAACAGTACAGTTGTGTATACTTACTATAAATGTAGATGTTAAGAGTGTATTCACTGTTGCAGTCATTACATTTGGGTTATCTGCCTGCAGTTAGCCCTCAGCCAGCCTGAATACCAGAGTCTGGGATTCCTGCATCACATGCTCTCTATTCTTCCATGACGTCAGGTCGTCAGGGGTATAAACATGCAGCCAACGCCATTACATCAGTTTTTCTTCCCCCAGATGTCAGGTGCCCCCACAATGGGAAGCAAATATATGTTATGTTACACCTCCAACAAAAAGCAAATACACCAGAAAGCTCAAATACACCAAACAAAAATAAACTGTAGAGCCAAGAGAAGTCAGGATGCTGGAGGAAGGGTAACCAGGACTGCAAACAGTGAATACACTCTAACATCTACATTTATGGTAAGTGCACACAACTGTACTATGTTCTTCGTGTTTCACTGTTGCAGTCATTACATTTGGGTAGATTCCCAGAGCTAAGGAAGGGAGGAGGAAGTTAGAGAGCATTAGGACCAGCTATTAAGCCCTGCAATACTGCAGTAGCAAAACCAGCCCTGGATTTAGAAAAAAATAGGCATATGGTAATGCTTGGTGAAGGTATGAACAGAGCTCCAGGTAGCAGCTTCTAGGATGTCCCTGGTAGGGACCACCTCTGAGAAAGGCTGTAGAGGTAGATGCAGCCCTGGTGGAATGCGATCTTATCCCTTGTGGGGTAGGTTTTCCATGGTGCTTATAGCAGAAATGAATGCAATGGGGTATCCATTTAGAAATAGTTTGCTTTAATATTGCCTTCCCCTCTGCCCCTGCAGCAAACCCAACTAGCAGCTGTTCACATTTTTTGAGAGGCTTAGTCCTGTCCAAGTAAAATCTAAGTTGTCTGTGCACATCCAATGAGTGCATAATTCGTTCCCCTTTGTTTTGTGGATTAGGGAAAAAGGTAAGCAAATGAATGGACTGACTTAGTGCCACACAAGACACCACCTTGGGCATAAAGGAAGGATTGGTCCTGAGGGAAACCCTGTCTGCATGGAAGATAATGAAGGGCTCCACTTCCATGAGGGCCTGTAATTCAGACACTCTTCTTGCTGAAGTGATGGCTAGAAGGAAGGCTGTTTTCCAAGAAAGGAATTTCAGCTCTGCAGTTGCAACTGGTTCAAATGGAGGGAGAGTGAGCTTCTCAAATACAAATTTAAGGTCCCAGGCTGGAGTAGGGGCTCATCTGGGGGGAGGGGTAACCAGGGGTCTTAAATTTTTAGCCCTGTGAGGAACTGCTTTAACAGGGGTTGAGAGAAGAGTGGTGGTTCAGTATTATAATGTGCTGAAATTGCAGAGGCATGAATTTTAATTGAAGAGGAGGATAGGCCCTTGTGGAGCATTTCTGTTATGTACTTAAGAATATGAGGTAAACAGGGCACCGTAGTGCCCCCATACCCTGGGGCTGGCTCCAGGAACAGTATCTTTTCCACTTTTCAGCATAGGATTTTTTTAGTACTAGGCCTTCCAGAATGACCTCTAGCACCTGCTTACTGAGGGATGCTACTGGAGAGCTCAAGGAATTAGCCAGGCTGCAAGGTTCAGGGTTTGAAGCAGAGGGTACAGAATCTGGCCCGCCTGCTGGGACAGCAGGGAAGGTGTCTGAAGTAGGTGCCATGGATCCAGCAGTATCATGCTGTGCAAGAGGGGGTACCAGTGCTGGTTAGGCCAGTCTGGTGCAATAAGAATTGTCCTTGGTTTGTCCTGTTTGATCTTTAGCAGAACCTTTGAGAGGAGAGGCGGGGGGGGGGGGAGGCATAAACCGAGAGGCTTTCCCAGGTAAAGGACATGGCACTTTCCAGACTTGGACTGTGGAAGTCCTTGTGTAGAATTTGTCCAATTGGTAGTTCTGAGGGGAGGCAAACAGGTCTATCTCTGGAGTCCCCCATTTGTTGCTAAAGAGGTTCAACATTTTTGGTTCCAGTTTCCGTTCGTGTGGGTCCATGAGATTTTTGCTTAGGTCGTCTGCCAGTGAATTTAGCTTGCCTGGCAGAAACTGAGCTTGTAGGTGCACTTGGTAGCTCAAGGCTGTGTTCCACAGAGCCATGGCTAGTCTGCATAGAGGGTACGAGTGGGTTCCCCCCACTTATTTATGTACCACATATAACTGTGGAGTTGCCTGTCTTTACCAATAATTATCCTGGAAGGATGTGGTTCTTGAAGGCTGTTAGGGAATTCTGTACAGCTAACATCTCTCTTTGGTTGATATGCAGGTGCATCGGACTCTGGTTCCATTTGCCCTGAATGCACTGCCCTGCCAAATGAGCCCCCCATGCATAGTCTGATGTGTCTGTAGTCAGGGTGTGGGGTGGCAGGGGGTAGATTGAAAGGGATCCCCTTGTTGAGGTGGCACGCCTCTGCCCACCAAAGGAACTCTGTCTTTATACAAGGAATGACAGGAATCATTGTTTCCAGGTCCTGAGAATGTTGACTCCATAGGCTTTTTAGATAGCATTGTAGTTTCCTCATATGCAGTCTTGCATATGGAATTAGTAGAATGCAAGAGGCCACAAACACCAGGGCTTGCAGAATTTTCCTTGCAGATAGCTGGGTCTTTGTGGCCAGTAGTTTGAAGTAGGCTGTCAAACTTGCTTCTCTGGCGTTAGGTAAGCCATCTGGAAAGTGTGTTCAAACTTGCTCCCAGGAATACAATCTGTTGGCTGGGTACTAGATGAGATTTCTTTTCGTTTATGGTGTACCCCAGAGAGGTTAAAACTTTCTTTACAAATGCCAGATGTTTTAAATATCATGTTCTGGCTTTCTGCCTGAATCAAACTATCATCCAGGTATAGGTATATTTCAATATTTCTCTGCCTGCAAAATGCAATGGCTGGTGCTAGACACTTTGTGAATACCCTGGGTGCAGTAGATAAGCCAAAGGGAAGTGCAGAGAACTGATAGTGCATGGAGCCTGCTCTGAAGCGTAGGTACTTCCTGCAAGATTCCCTTATTGGAATGTGCAGGTAAAGCTTCCTTTATATCTAAGGTTGCCAACCAGGCTTCTTTGCCTAGCACAGGAAGCAGCTGTTGAAGTGTTAGCATTCTGAATTTTGGGATTACCAAAAAGGTGTTTAGAATAGAGTGGCCCAGGAGAGGACACCAGGAGCTGTCTTTTCCGGGTACCAGGAAAATTCTTGAGTAAAAACCTTGTCCCCTTTCTTCTGCTGGGACAAGTTGAACAGCCCTGATACTTAGAAGAGAGAGAACCTGCTGTTGAGCCTCTGCCCACTGATTTGGGGTTAGGTCTGGCCAACCGTTTGGGGTTGGTAAGGTGTGAAGTGGAATCTGTATCCTTGGAAAACTATATTTAAAACCCATTTGTCCTGGGTAATGAGGTCCCAGTTTTTTGCATGCAAGGCAAGCTTTCCTCCTAAGGGAGCAGGCAGTTGAGCAGGGCTTGGAAAGGTTAAGTCATTGCGACATTTTTCCATAGGGGGGTGTCTTACTACTTCCCGCTTTGGAAGTGGGAGCCCCCAATGCTTATGCCTGGGTGTAGCCTGACACTAACCTAGGTGGTCTGATGTTCCTGGGTTTGGACTGAGAAGGCCTGGAAGAGACTGGAAAGGACCAATTCTTAGAAGGCCAATGCCTACTAAATCTGGGAGGCTGTACTTGCAGGAAATCTTTAACAGTTTGCATAAGGACTTCTTCTGTTTTGTTGCCAAACAGGCGGTCTTGGTTTAAGGGAACATACAGTAATTTAGCTTTAACATTATTTAGCAAGTTTTGCTTCTTAAGCCAAGCATGCTTTCTAAGTACAGACCCAAATGATAAAAAACGAACTTCTGTGGATATGACAAACTTGCAAAAACAGAAAACTCCTCCGGCGCAAACCAACAGCAAGAACCAAGGAATGAAACTAATAAATGTGAAGCGCTTTTTGTCGCCCTCTATTGGAGCAACTTCTTCAGACAAAGATTACAAAGTATAAGTCCTTCATTTATAACATAACGTCATTTCCTTAATGGAAACAATTAAAGTAGTACACTTATCAATACTAACTAAACTATTTAAATAACGTTAAAAATATTAAAAATATGTATTAAAGTCCTGTTTAACAGGTATACCAATGCTGCTACAAATCTAAAACAGTGCACCTTTTATATATAAAAATATAGTTAAATGTATATAAGACACAGCATATGTAAATACATGTACATGCATACATAAATATAATTACACGTAAATATATACATGCATACACACACACTCATATAAAAGCCTATTTGACCAGATATACATACCCTCACACATACGTATAAATTGTTTTCTAAAAGTAAATAAGCTAGTGTGTTTACGTATACCATATAAGATTTGATGAACTATAACTACCTAAAATTATGACTATAAAAGGAGTGACAGCTATATTAATCATCGACCTATATTAAAAGTATATTAAAGTTGTGAATATTATTATATTAAAATTAAAACTAACAATTATTGAGAGTCATTAAGAGTTGATAAAAATGTGTTACAAGTAGTAATTATCTAAGTAAACTTTTCAACTTCAATAAACATGAAATATTACATTGCTCATTCAGTCCTGGTTTGAAAAAGGAGTTTGTTCTCCATTGCCAGGACAGTTCACGTTCTTCCAATAAGAGGTTATATGGTCCCCCTCTAATGTCACTTACAACTTGGTCTATGGCTGTAAATTTAAACTTGTGTCCTACATTGGCGATTGTGTGTTTTGCCAGTGCATTTTCCATCTTTGCATTGGCTATCGCATATGTATGTTCGTAAACTCTATCTTTGAAGCGACAGACCCAAATGATAGCAGCCCTGCAAGATGCTTCTAAAGAATCAAAACCACACTGCAAAGTAGGTTTACCAACTTGTTCAGCCATTAAATCCTGTAATTCTTTATATTCAGCACAATCAGGAATCAACATAATTTTCTGTTTAAGCAGTCCCATAATATGCTGCTGATACTTTAACGTGTGAAACTGGCAATTTAAGGCCCTAATGGCCAAAGTAGCAGAAGTGTATACCTTCTTACCCAATCTGTCCACGGCCCTAGAATCTCTATCAGAGGGTGTAGGGTTTTTGGCAGAAGTAGCATTAATGCTCTTTGGTCCTTGGTCTCTGGATCCACAGTAGGATTCTTGAAGAGGAACTTGAGAGTCGGGTACACTGTAATACTGGACAGGTTTTCTGGGAGCTGGAGGTAAAGTGTCTGGGGCCAGGCTAGATTCCAGGAAGGCATCATCTATAATGTCCAGAACAGGAGGGATAGCTAAAGGCCTGTGTTGAGGGAGGAGTAAGAATTCCCTAAGCCTCTTTTTGGAGTCAGATAATCTTAGATTTCCCAGTGGAAATGCTCCCCAAGAGGGTGCAAGGTTCCATCAAAAGAAAAATATTCAGGATGGGAAGCAGAGTGAATGGAATCCTCTGCATCAGAATCCTCATAGGTAAAGAAGGGCTAATCCTGGTCATCAGAAAAAACAGAAATTTCAGAATCCTGATCAGAAGAATCAAAAGGAAAATCAGTTCTAGGTCTCTTAGACAGGGAAGGCTGGCTTCCCCTAATTAAAGTAATAAGGTCTTCAGCCATTCTAAGGATTTGTTTTTTACGCATATGGGCCTGACCATGCAGTTTGGATGTCAGTTTTCTAGGAGTGAGTCAGGTTTTAGGCCTTGATGAAGAAGATGGTGTCTGTTTAAAAATGCAAACCTATAGGCCTGAATACACCCTCAAAAGCCGGTGCCTGCACAGCGGGTCTGGACCCAACCAAGGTAGAGACATCCGCAGATACCACAGTTGAAGACGCATCTCGCGGCATACTGGACTCTGAATGGGTCTCAGTAGAGGCCTGCAAATCTGAAGTAGCGGGTATCAGAGGCTGCAAAAGCACCAGAGTATTGGCGAACTGGCGACTAGCTTAACAGAAGCATCATCGGCAGTTTTGGACCTATGCAGTCGGTCTTTATCCTTACTTTTTTTGGAATATCGGTAGTCGGATGGCTTACCGAAGCCATTTCTGGATGGTTAAACAAAGTACCAAAATAATGTGCTGCAAAAATAGACAGACGACGAACAGTTCAGGGGTTGAATAAGGCACAAAACTGACAGAGAGGCACGTCGTGGTCTGGGCCTTAGCAAGGAATGCAGTACGAATTCAAATGTTTATGAGGAATTTGCTTTCCACAGGTAAGACAATTGTTAACTTTTACTGACATCGGTTAAGAGCAAGAAAAAGGATCCCCAATGGGGTACTTAGCTTTTTTTCTAAGACTTCAGTTCTGAAACTCAAAAACGAAAATTTCAGGAGTCGGCCGACCGGCACTTGCGAACTGCTTCTGCTTCGGGCACCGCACGACAAGATAGAGTGATGTAATGGCGTCTGCTGCATGTTTTATACCCCTGATGACCTGACATCATGGAAGAAGAGACAGCATCTGACGCAGGAATCCAAGACTCTGGTATTCAAGCCGGTTGAGGGCTATCTGCAGGCAGGTAACACAAATGTAATGACTGCAACAGTGAAACACGAAGAACATCTGCTTGTACTTTAGAAAACTTTCATCTCCTCATTATGGTATCAAAGGAAGGTAAAGGCCACCCACTGTTTTTTGTTGTTTTTAAGCTCAACTTCTCACAGGAATAGGAGGAATTTGTCTACAATTGCATGACATACCAAAGACACAGACAAATGTTTAGTCAGGAGCTCAGGCTGCTGTAAACAAGACAGAGAGGTGTGAAACTGATTTCCACTCGTTACTGCAGAGAAGTTGAGAACTTACCCTGATTCACAGCTGCTTCTAATGTAGCCATGCCTTTCAGAGTGCAGCACATCAATTAAAGCAGTCAGTGGTTCAAAGGCATTTATTACCTCTTGACAAATTTAAGTAAGCACAAACTGTCAGCAGTCAGGAAATCTCGAAAAGGTTTTCTTGTGTAGTCCAACACAAACAGCAGCAATCAAAGAATTCAGCAATAAAATACACTTTAATAGTAAAACTGGAAAACAACCGGATTTAGCGCTTTCATCCCCTGACTGGGGATTTCATCAGAATCAACACTTGTTTCATTTGAAACTGATGTTAAGTGAATTAATGAGTGTTGCTGCATTTATTTGTTGTGTTAAGAGTTTTCAGCACCATTAAAGCACCCTATTCAACCAAAGCCTGAGCATCGGCTTCATCCCAGCCGAATGGAGGACAGCCACTGTCATCCCTCTACACAAAGGTGGAGTGTCTACTGACCCAGGCAATTACAGGTTCATCAGCCTAACTAGCCTTACCTGCGAGGCCATGGAACGCATTGTCATGGACCTCAATAAACAAGGACATTGGCAACCTCCAAACGCTTAACCCCACACAGTTTTGGTTTTGTCAAAGGGAGATCAAGCTGTTACAACTTGGTCAACTTCTTTGAAACAGTCACCAATGTCATGGACGAGGGGAAGACTTTGCACACTGCCTACCTTGACCTAGCCAAAGCCTTCACAAATATTCCCCACTCAGGCATAACAGAAAAATTCTCACAGCTAGGCATCAACCTGTATATCGCCAGATGGGTAACTAAATGGCTCACCGACAGAACCCACTCAGTCAAAATAGGGGAGGCACCTCTAGTAGTAGACTCGTAATAAACAGTGTACCCCAAGGATCGTTCTTGGGCCCTCTACTATTTGGCATACACTTTTTTTGAGGTGCAAGCCAAAACCAGTGGTCTGTGGCTGACCAAGTTAGCGGATGCAAGCTGGGTGCAGTCTTAAATTCCGCTAGTGATGTGAACATCATCCAAGGGGGCCTTACTAAAACTAATGACTGGTGCCAGAAGCATGGCCTCAAACCGAATGCCAAGCAATGTGTCATTATGCCCTTTGGGGAAAATGTAGTCTCCATAAATTATCACATTAAATATGTACTAAGCACACAGTTGTGAGGGACTTGGGCACCCAGGTTGATACCAACCTGACTTCTGACCACCACGTTGTCTCAGTTGTACCAAGGCTTTCTACATGGCCCACCTCATAAGTCAGGGCCCTTCATCCAGGAACAAGGAGGTCATAACATCCCTGTATTCCTCCCTTATCAGACCCATTATAGAGTACAATGCCCCCTTCAGCATGTACCTTGCCAAGCACATGCAGCAGCTGGAGAGACCTCAGAGGTTCCTTATCAGGAAAATTCAGGGTCTCAAAACACCTACCCTATACAGTAGGCTAAAAGCCCTGTCCCTCTACTCAGTTTCATACAGACTGCATAGAGGTGACCTGTGCCTGGCATACAATGCCATCTCAGACTCTGCCTTGATGTAGTTGTTGCATATCCGTAAGTCCAACTCCACCCAAGCAACCCGCACACAAGGCCTCAACCTGGTCTGTGAGACTAACCGATCTTGCTGGCGGAATTGATTTGTCCCCCAAAGACTCCCCCATCTGTGGAATAGACTCCCTCTCCATGTCAAGCAGAGCACCTTACTAGCCCTCTTTAAGAACCACCTGGACAACTGGACAGGAAATACATCCCTGGGATCCCACCTGTGTCCCTGCTGTACAGGGGAAACCGGTGCTGACTGTGGGAACATGGGCAAAATTCTTGGCTAGGCTTATAAGGGCCTCCAGGCCAACAGCCTAATATCGTACTATGAACCTACACTGCAGGAAATAAATCCAACATTTAGAAAAACTGATTAGTTATAATTTTCCTATCTGACTAAAGAACACTGTCCCTGATCTAAACTGAATTATTACAATAGAGCAAAGGCAAACTTACAGTTCTTGGCAAGTTCTTTTGGATATCCACTGCACAGTACAATTGTGAACAGATGAGAACTGAAACTGGCTTTTAATCGACAGCTATATATCAAAAGACTCCCAACTGTCTTCAGCAGGCTCTTTTATAGACTAGCCTGTCAACTGTTCCAGTTCTAACTTTAATTTCATATTCTGAAAAATCAGTCAACAGCTGTTTACTAAAGTTCCTTCCCATCTTTCAGCCACATAGCAACTGTCATCAGTCTGATGACATCATCTGCAAATCACCCGATTCTGAGATAGTCTGCAGTTAAAATCTTTACAATATCATAGCTAGTCATGCTAGCATACAATACACATGTTAATCTGAAATTATGAACAAAAACTTCAGCCAGACATGCTAGCACAGATGACAGAATGTCCAATTCTTTCACATGATCATTATCTAAATATGTGTTAACGATCATCTCATTCTGTCTTGCATTATAAGGTATGTGCACAACAGACATCCCAAAAACACTACTCTAAGACATGGGATGAGAGAAGATTTTTATATGTTCACCTGAAAACCCAGCAGAAGAAAAAGATTTGTACCCTGGCCCAAGATTTTTGACATGTGAAATATGTAAAAATTAATCAGTTGTCTAACTATGTAAATAATGTGAATGCCCTGAAACCTGCAATGGGCTATTTTAGTACCCAGTCACTTTGCAAACACTTACAACGGTTGACAAACCATAATGGAAAAGCAAACTGAAAATGTGATGTGAAGGTTTAGAAAGAATGCTCTGGGACAGGTTTTTCAGGCCCCTACTTTCTCCGGCAGTTAAAAGATTCTTCAATAAAATCCTTTCCCCTCTTAGTTCTTGGAGATGAAGTTCAATAACTCCCTGACACAGCATCTGATCTACCGCAGAAGGGATCAAAGAGGTCTGACTGCCTGTATGAAGAGGAAGCCCTTAAAAGAAAAAAAGTAATTCCCACTGCTGGTTGCAGCCTTTTTGAATGACTCTCAGAACCCACAGAGTCTGAAGTTATCTGCTGCCACAGAGGAAAATGAAGACCTACACTTGGGAAAGGTCACAATTGCCATGGTGGGAAGGGGAAAGTAAATAAATGGGCATATAGGTGAATCGACGTTCTAGATTCGCTTGGTTTTCAAATGGACCTGCTCATCTTTAAACCTCCCCATCGTTGCTTTTTGAAAATTTGTTTGCCTATGTTTTGTTCAGAACAGTTATTCTGTTTCCAGAAAAAGGAATCTAAACCGTTAGAAATATGTCCATTATATTTTGGCAAGGAGGGTTTAAAAACCAAGTTAACCCTCCCTGAAATAACTTTTCCCCTTTCAAACAACTTTTCAGAGACCTCAGTAGTGAAAAGATAAAATAACACCTTTCTCCAGAAATCACGATCTCTGAGAAAGTAGACAGGCAAATCTTAACATCGGTCCAGTGGTAGCTGCTCTAAAAACATCAGCAACGTCAAGCACGTTTTAGAAAATACTTAGTTGCCTAAGATACGGTGAATACTAATGAACTTAAACATGTCTTAGTCAGCAATTAACTTTCTCATATGGTCAAAGGAAAGCAACACCAACTTAAACATGCGAGCCCAACAATTCACTACCCTGAATGCTAAAAAGTGGTAGTTTCTTTCCAAAACTATCAAGGCTTTTTAGTGTGTCAGAAAGAGCAAGTCCCACTTAAGGGGTTTGGCAGAAGCTGAATTTGGCAAAGAAATTACGTCAAGATCCAAACAACTGGGGGTTAGAAAAAGGAATTTGTGGGACAGGGGCACATTACATAACTATCAGAATTTCTGGGAGCAGCTGGCTTACTGTCAAATTGTTGGTTGCAAAGAAAGCCTCCTCCAAGGCTGGCAATGATGCCTCTCAACCTCTTATTGCAAGAAATCTGTACAAAGCCTAAAATAATGAGACACAAAGGCCTAAAAATAGACACATTTAAAAAAATTACACTTAAAGTTAGAAAGTTGCTAGATTAACAAGTTTTGTGTTAGCATGCACTTCTCAAAAGATATTAAGTCAAACTCAAATGCATGTCTTTTAGTGACTTCAATCCATAGTGATTTGCCAGCAAACCACAAATTTTGTGAGGAAAAGACTAAAAATAAGAGGCTAAAATCTGGACAGTGAGAAACTATGTACAACTGAGGGCTACGCTGGCAACATAGAAAGGAACAGCTGTAGGCTGAGAAAAATCCACATATAACAAATCATGTCCACTAAAATTCTGGTAATTTTTGTTGCCATGGAAACAACCTTCATTCAGACAATAGTATTAGAAGCAGACAATAGTTCAGGAGGGGAAATCTACCTAACAACTTTCCTCAAAGTCAGATTCTTCAAATTGTGGAACAGGAATTGGATAAACACAGTTTAAGTCTAACTTTGGTCCCTCAGACTGGGGGATAAGAATCTGCTACAGAGAAAAAATATTTTCCTTTTTTTTTTAATTAAGGGAAGCTTCACCTTATCAAGACTGAAAAGCTGTAAATAAACCTTTAGAAACATCCAGCCAATCATCCTTATCCGCTTTAGGAAAAGATAAATGCCCAAGTTCGTTAATTTTTCCTGTGAGAAGCCCCACCCACAAAGAAAAAAAAAAGGCTCCAAGGATAGTCCCCTCCCAAAGAAGGAAGCTCCTCAGAGTGGCTTAGTGAAGGAACATCACCCAGTCTTTTCCCAGATGACCACAAGAGCTTTTCTCCCTTACCTAACAAGGGCAGGTGAACAGCTGCAGAGGACATGCCTGCCTCCCAGTTCTTAGTGGCTTCCCAAGAGGCAACACTAGGGGACCAACAGAAAGCGATGTGTGGTTTGAGGAATAATGAAAATCCACAGTGGAGTCACCCATCAGTGAAAGAGGTGAAGGGGAAGCCACTGGTATGACTAAATGAAACCCCCTTGGATAATTTTTTACTCTTGTAGTGGCTCAAGGAGGGAATAATCACGTTACAGAGACCCGGGTCTACATCCTCCAGGTCCATGTTCTGGTTCCCTATTAGATGATCGAAGACATTCTTTCAAATGCATCTTGGTCGAACTCAAAAGCCTGAAACGGCAAAATATCGAAGCGGCTTTTAAGCAAATTCTTACCCTGGAAAAGAATTTGCTTGGCCGCTTAGTTACTTTGCTGTTTTCAGGACTGTAATGTGGTCTCAGAGTTGGCATATTTAAGTAGGGGAGTGTGGGGGTGCAGCACCCCACATTGGGGGGTGTGGGGGCGAAGCCCCCCACTTAATCTAACGTTTAAAGTGGGGTTTTTTTTTGTTTTTTTTGTTGGAACAGCAATTTATTTCCCTAGGAAAAAAAATCGCTGTTCTGACAGTTCGAAATTGTAAGCTTTCGCTTACATAGAGTCGATTAATCACCGTTCGCTTTTTTAAGCGTTCGGTGATTTAATATAGACCCCATGTTCTTGCTTTAGAAGGTGTCTGACAGAGTTTTGAAAAGCTTGCCTTAACTCTTGACAGAAATGTTAAGTTCTGAATTAAAATTTTGTTACTGACAGCTACCAAACACACTAGCCCCAGTCGTGATCACTACTTTTTGACAGAAAAGTAACACCTCCCCTCACAAAAAAAGATTTTTTTTTTAAACAAGAAACATAGTAATATACGTGAAGTATAATATTTATTGTTAATATAGTCTGATTACTTTTATTTGAATGTAAATTTGCCTATTTTACAAGTGATAATTAAATAAAGATGTTTGAAGGAAAAAAAAAAGATGAAATTGCAAGTGAATCCTCAGAGGGACCCAGGGCCATCAGTCTCATGTAAAAGGTGTCTGACAAACAGCTAGCAGAACCCTGAAGGGTAAGTCTTACTTTTAGACAGAAAAGTTAAGTTCCGAGGTAAATATTTTTTAGTGACAACCACTACACACAACAGCCCCAGGACTGCAACCTTTCTGACAAAAAGGTAACACCTTTCCTCACAAAATATGATACCGAAGGGAATCCCCACAGGGACTTAAGACTGTCTACCAAAAAAAAAAAAAAAAAACATGCCCAATAACCATGTAATGGAGCTTAGGTTAAGCAGTGAAACACCCAGACAGGTAAAAGTTTTGAGGCAAACATTTTTAATGACAACTCCCAATTTCACAACTTGCAGCCCTAGCCACATGTTTGGGTTAAAAACTCAAATGTTTTCTTTCACAAAAAACAATTACTTGAAAGACATTTCCCAGAGGGAACCACTGTCAGATTTGAGGTATGACTTCTATGACAACCATTATTATCCTTTAGTATATATTTCTGACAGATAAGCATTGTGTTAAGTGTTTCCCAACAGGGTACTTTTCTACCCAGCTTTGGTGAAATGCTAGCTGACAATAGAGCTCTTGAAGCTAGTAGAGAAAAGTGTACTTAAATGGCAACAAAATTGTGACTGTTTAGCACCCTAGTCACTGATTTTACTCTGCTCTCTTCGATTTGTACAGTGGCCAGGGTGCATGAAAGGTACCCTAAAGCTTTGGAAGCTGCCTGGCTGATCCACTCCTCGTCAGGATGTTCCATATGACTTGGGCTACTGCAACAGTGATTTAAATTATTAACATTTGCATATTTCAGTCTTGGTGAAAATGTCCAAGGAGGAGCATATGACAAAAAATTCTTAAGCTAAACAAGAGCAGGGCCTTAGTGAGCTACTTCCTAAACTAAACAGAACCAAACAGTGGACAATCTAATCACTTTTCTGGGCAGGTGGTACCCGTTTCTGCAGAGAAGAGAGATACTTACAAGGGACAATATAACATTCCTTATGTAGTAACACCTTTTCTGGATGTCTCAGTTCACTGCACTAGCACAGTGCATTCTGGGTTACACCTGGGCGGTTCTAAACAATCACTTGAGTAAAGTGCCAGACAGTTCAGAAAGGCCATACATTTATGTTGCTTAACTAAATGGACAAGTAAAGTCTTACTGATTAGATGGGGAGCCAAAAGTGAAGAGATTTTGATGAGTCTGAATAATTCTTCAAACTGGAAAAGTGCACCCAAAAATAAAATGTTATTGTTCTTTCCTGGTATGATTACAACTAGAGTGTGTGTAAGATTCATTCTCCTCTCTCTGCCTCGAGTCTCATGCCTCTGAATGGAGACCACATCCACCAACTGCAACCTCTGCCCTACTGCATCAAGGAAACAAGCAGACTGCATTCTCCTGAATGGCAAGCAGATCAGCCTACAGAATCCACCATCCACAAGATGCTGACTGTGGTCAACCTCTGGAGTGCCCCACATCCAGAAGACACCATTAATCTCAGAATCCACTGGTCCAGAAAAAAAGAAACTAAGGTGGTCACATCTGCCAGTTTTTACATCACCCATGGTAGGAGATGAGTGTGCGATGCTTGTGGCTATAACCTAACGTCAGACCAACAGTGACTCCTTGCATAGGGGAAAGTCCTACTGTAAGAACACCAGAGTCTATTACCAGGTAACATACAAGAGAAAGCAGCAGCACTACTGCCTGCAGAGTGGAAGGTTTGAAATTCCCAATTTGGGCAGATCAGTGAATACAGCCAGATAAGCATGGAATGCAGCTATTGTCAAAAAAAAAATAAATAAAAAAATAAAAAAAAGGGCACATCTGGAAAAAATATTACACATGCCAGTTAGGCTGCTAACATGCTAATGGAAAAGACACGTTAGACTGTAAAAACGAAAGATTGACAGGTTACAGGGAAAAAAGGAGTTAGGAAAGAGGGAAGCACATTAAAGAAAAACAAATAAGTAAGTTTACTGTCTCAAATTCTACCACAGTACCTGACTTTTAAACTAATCCTGTATTTGTCTTTCTACAATTTTGCAACTTAAAAAACAAGGATTCTCAGCAGAGCACCTCACCTACAATCCTAATATTTGCAAATCCTCATAAAAAAAACATGAGGGAAAAAAATCATTGCAGTTAAACGATACTGTGAAGACTCAAAATGGCCACCTTTAAAAAGAAATCTGGTTCCAAAATCTACCTGGTACATTTCTAAGGCACAGTGGCATGCACACTATCTAAATCCACTTGCAAATCATGCCCATTCTTCTCCTGCTGAGATACGGTTCAGCATCTTAAAAATAATACACCAAACACAAACATAAGCTAAGATCAAACAAGAATCATATCTGCACTGATCTTACACATCTTAACATTTAATAATGCATACTTTTTTTCCTTCTGAATAAACCTGCTACTCAGAAGTGTAAAGTGCTCCCTAACACAGAAAGTAAAGTGCTGAAGAAGTCACTACTCCAATCAATAACCACTTGCTAGCAACAGTAAACAATACATACAAGAGTGTCACTAGTAGCCCAGTGCAGGTAAGCCGTAATAAAGCTCTATTCTGCTAAGAATACTTTGATGCATGTGTGTATACCTTATATACGTTTCCTATCAAAATCTCCAAACACAATCATGCAAGTGATTACTTACCAGGGAGAGGGGTGGGGGGACAAAATCCACAACCCACGCTGCTGAAACCCTTACAAATGCCTTCTACGAGCACCTCCAGGAATGTATGGATCAAGCAATCCCTAATAAAATCAAGACCCTTTCCACCAAAGGCAGGCGCCCGGTCTGGTGGACCCCAGCCATAAACAAACTCTACAACAAGAGGAGAAAGCTACTACATGACAGAGCAAAATCCCTAAAAGGGAAGGCATCTCTGATCAATACTAACAAAAAACTACGATCACTCATAAAATCATCCAAAGCCAACTTTGAGAGAAAAATCGCTAATAACACAAAAGACAATCATAAAGCCTTCTTTAGCTATGTTAGAAACCTGGGTGGAAACTCCCAGATATGCTCAGAATTAGTCCAAAATGATAAAAAAGATCACTGAACCCACAGACATTGCCAACATACTGACAGACAGGTTCAGTGCAAATTTCTCCCCTCCCTCCCCCCCAAAAGGAGAAATATCTATCCCACCAGAGTCTAGCCTCCCAAACATCTCAGATGCCCAGGTGAGAGCTGCTCTCTCTAAAGCAAAAAACACAGCATCAATGGGACCGGACGGTGTCCCCGGCTGTGTGCTACACTAACTCAATGAGGAACTAAACCCACACATAAGGCTGCTGTTTAATCTTAGCCTTACTACAGGATATTACCCAAAGAATGGCATATGGCAACTGTGGTCCCACTCCACAAAGGCGGTGCTTCTACGGACCCTGGAAATTACCGTCCCATAAGCTTGACGAGCCTTGTCTGCAAAGCTATGGAGAGGATCATAATGGAACTCATAAATAAAGACATTGGGGACCTAGAGACACTGGATCCTACCCAATTTGGCTTTGTCAAGGGCAGATCCTGCCTCTTGAACTTGGTCGACTTTTTCGAAACAGTCACTAAGGCCATTGATGAGGGTAAGGCAGTTCACACAGCCTACCTTGACCTAGCAAAAGCGTTCGACAGAATACCCCACTCGGGCATCATAGAAAAGCTCACCAGCTTAGATGTAAACCCATATGTCACAAGATGGGTTGCAAACTGGCTCAAGGACAGAACACACAGGGTTAGAGTTGCTGGTGCCATGTCTGACTAAGCCGGTCACTAGCGGTGTCCCACAGGGCTCAGTCCTGGGCCCCCTCTTGTTCGGCATTTATTTTTCTGAAGTGCAGGCAAACATAGGGGGATTGTGGCTGACAAAATTTGCAGATGACTGCAAACTGGGCACCATAATTGACTCTCCATCAGACACAGACATCCTCCAGAGAGGTCTCATAGAAATGGATAACTGGTGCCAGAGCCATGGCCTTAAGCTAAATGCCAAAAAATGTATAGTCATACCCTTTGGGAAAAACAAGGTAACCCCTAATTACCACATAGGTGGTAATCCCTTAAACACGGAAGAAGTTATCAGGGACCTGGGGACCCAAGTTGACAGTAGCCTCTCTTTTGACACTCACACTGCCAAAGTGGTTAGGAAGACCTTCTACATTGCCCACCTGATCATGAAGGAATTCACATCCAGATCAGGAGAGGTCATTGTACCCCTGTACTCTTCACTTAACAGACCAATGATTGAGTACAACGCCCCATTCGGAATGTACCTTACCCGACACCTGCAGCAGTTGGAAAGACCCCATAAGTTCCTCACCAAAAGGATAAAGGGGCTCAAACATATGTCATACGATGCCCGACTGAAGAAACTCCAGCTCTATTCAGTCGCATACCGTCTGCTCAAAGGTGATCTGTGCCTGACATACAAGGCCATGTCCAACCCAGAATTAATGGACATGCTCCACCTCAAAAAATCCAAATCCACCAGAGCCACGAGAGCAAGAGACTTAAACCTCAACACGGATATAAATAGGACGTGCTGGAGGGACAGATTCATCACCCAGAGACTCCCTACACTATGGAACAGAATCCCAGTCCATGTGAGGCAGAGCCCCTCACTGACTCTGTTCAAGAGAAATCTTGACGAGTGGATGGGAGATCGTAGGTTTACCCCGGGAATCATCTCTGTATCACTGCTGGACAGAGGCACAGCAAACTAATGGGTATAGTATTTTCATCCTAAGGGATGGTGAAAGCCACACACACTCTGGCTAGGCTTATAAATGCCCTAGGGCAGATAGCCTAGTATGAACCTATGTCTGTTCAAAGCCCCAAACATGGTAATGTCAATAATTCAACATTACTGACATTACCTAACTTGCCTAAATTTCTGGTGAAACATTTTACAGGAGGGCAAGTCCTCCCTGTTCTCCCATACCCTCAGCTAATTATATACAAAGCTTTGAGATCGCACTACAGTGAGGAAAAGGGTAAATTTCCTGATCCCCACTGTGGTGCGATCTCCAATCAGAACATCAAACTCACAAAAGTGAATGCACACTAGCATTTATTTTTGTGGATTCCAACATTTACAAATCATCGTTAACGGAAACTTAGAACTGTGACTTTCGGAGATTCTGATAGATATACAGATCTACACATATATTTAGGCTTACTGTCTATCTATATATATGTATGCCTGTCGTAAATCGTTAGTACTAGTAGTTTAAAACTGTCCATGTGTCTCATTTCTAGATTTGTCCCCGATTCTGTTGAGATTTATCCCTGATGTATTGAGAGTTATACTGTTTTATTGTTTTTCTTTAATTTTATTTTTTTTGTTTCTTGGGGTGCGGGATGACAAGCAAGCAGAGTCAAGTTAGGTTTTCCGAATTTTTAACACGCCGAACTCAAAAGGTTCACCATCAATGGGATAGATTAACAGTGGAATTTAAGGATACTGTATTAAATAACTTCATGCTCTTTAATAGTGAATTTTACAAACGGGTTAAAAGGGTTGCTATGGGGGCATGTTGCGTCCCCCATACATGTCAATCTGGTATTGTACTACTAGGAAAGGTAATTTGTCTTATAGTCCCAATATGCCCCTTATTGGCATTTATATACCAGATTTCTGGATGCTAGCTGTATTTTATAGAAAGGTTCTGTACAAAGTCTAAGAGACTCTTTGGATTACATTAGCCATACGAATTCTTTTTTAAGATTCACTCACACTTACTTTTTGGACAGTATTCTTTATTTAGATGTCACGCTTTATAAAGATTATAGTGAGGGGAGACTACACTAGGAAGTATACATCAGATACTTTTTCAAACTCTTGTTTACAATGAGTCAACACCCGTTTCACCAGAAGGGTATTACCTGCAATTTATTCAAGAAATTGATTTTATTGAACAATTTTTAGAATGAGGGTATCCATTAGATTTGATTCGTCAGATAGCCCTCAAGGTCACCGATCATTAGAATGTGAAATTTAAACGTACTTTGGGTGAGAATTTTGAGTTTCAGTATTCCAGTAATAATACTGATCATACCCCCCAGAAAGTTTGTTTATATATATATATATATATATATATATATATATATATATATATATATATATATATATATATATATACATATATATACATACACACACATACATACATCATACACACACACACATCTTGGGATCAGGCAATCCCAAGCAAAACAAAGACTCTTTGTACCAAAGGCAAGCGTCCAGTCTGGTGGACCCCAGCCATAAACAAACTCTACAACAAAAGGAGGAAGCTACTACAAGATAGAGCAAAATCCTTAAAAGGTAAGACACCGCTGATCACTATAAGTAAAAAGCTAAGAGCTCTCATAAAATCATCCAAAGCTAATTTTGAGAGAAAAATAGCTAAGGACTCAAAAGACAATCATAAGGCATTCTTTAGCTATGTTAGAAACCTGGGAGGAAACTCCCAGATATGCACAGAATTAGTTCAAAATGATGTGAAGATTACTGATCCTACAGACATTGCCAACATACTGGCTGACAGGTTCAGTGCAAACTCCCCCCCCCCCAAAAGGAGAGATATCTAAACCAAATGATTGTAGCCCCCCCAAACATCTCTAACGCCCAGGTGAGAACTGCTCTCTCCAAGGCAAAAAACACAGCATCCATGGGACCTGATGGTGTCCCCGGCTGTGTGCTCCACGAACTCAACGAGGAATTAAACCCGCAGTTAGGACAGCTGTTTAATCTTAGTCTCACCTACGGATACGTACCCAGGGAGTGGCGCTGGCGACTGTGGTCCCACTTCACAAAGGCGGTGCCTCCACCGACCCTGGAAATTACCGTCCCATTAGCTTGACAAGCCTTATCTGCAAAGCCATGGAGAGGATCATAATGGATCTCATAAATAAAGACATAGGGAATTTGCAGACTTTGGATCCAATCCAGTTTGGCTTTGTCAAAGGCAAATCATGCCTTTTAAACTTGGTTGACTTTTTCGAAACAGTCACCAAGGCCATTGATGAGGGAAAGGCAGTCCCATACAGCCTACCTCGACCTGGCGAAGGCCTTCGATACAATACCCCACTCTGGTATCATTGAAAAACTCATCAGCTTAAATGTAAACCCATACATCACAAGATGGGTTGCAAACTGGCTGAGTGACAGAACCCACAGGGTCAGAGTTGCTGGCGCCATGTCAGACTCAAAGCCTGTCACAAGTGGTGTCCCACAGGGCTCAGTCCTGGGCCCACTCTTGCTTGGCATCTACTTTTCTGAAGTACAAGCAAACACAGGAGGGTTATGGCTGACAAAGTTTGCAGATGACTGCAAACTAGGCCGTGGTCGAAAACACATCTGACACAGGTATCCTTCAGAAGGGTCTCACAGAAGCGGATAACTGGTGCCAGAGCCATGGCCTAAAGTTAAATGCCAAGAAATGCATAGTCATACCCTTCGGGAAAAACAAGGTTACCCCTAGCTACCATATAGGTGGCAATCCACTGAGCACAGAAGAAGTTATCAGGGACCTGGGGACCCAGGTTGACAGTAGCCTTTCATTCGACACTCATATTGCTAAAGTAGTTAGGAAGACCTTCTACATTGCCCACCTTATCATGAAGGGATTCACATCTAGATCAAGGGAGGTCATAGTCTCCCTATACTCATCACTCATCAGACCAATGATTGAGTACAATGCCCCATTCGGAATGTATCTGACCCGACACTTGCAGCAGCTGGAGAGGCCACAAAAGTTCCTCACCAAAGGGACAAAGGGTCTCAAAAATCTGCCCGACTGAAAGAACTCCAGCTCTATTCAGTTGCTTACCGCTTGCTCAGAGGTGACCTGTGCCTGACATACAAGGCCATGTCAAACCCAGATTTGATGAACATGCTTCACCTCAAAAAATCTAGATCCCTCAGAGCCACAAGGGCGGGAGACTTAAACCTCGACACGGTTATTAATAGGACGTGCTGGAGGGATAGATTCATCACCCAAAGACTCCCTATGCTGTGGAACAAAATCCCGGTATATGTGAGGCAGAGCACCTCGCTGGCCTTGTTCAAGAGGAATCTTGACCAATGGATGGGAGATCGCAGATATACCCCAGGGATTACCTCAGTGTCACTGCTCGACAGAGGCACAGCAAAATAATGGGCATAGTTTCTCCAAACTAAAGGGGTGGCTTAAGCCACAAAACTATTGGCTAGGCTTGTAAAATGCCCTCGGGCAGATAGCCTAGTATGAACATATATAGATATATATAGATATATATATATATATATATATATATATATATACACACACACACACACACACACACATATATACACACACACATATATTCTTACATATATATATATATATATATATATACATATATATATATATATATATATATATATAGATATACATATACACACACACATATATATATATATATTATATATATATATATATATATATATATATATATATATATATATATATATATATATATATATATATATATAAATATAAACAAACTCACAGTCGAGGGCCATAGAAAATATTAATAGGTATTGGAGGGTTTTTAACTCAAATGTCCAATTTGAAGGATGTTATTCCCACTGGCCCTATTTTTGCCAGGAAAAGGGGTAGAAATTTGAAAGAGCTATTCAAGAAATTTAAAGACAACGACCCTTTATGGCGCCACAAAGAGACTGGAAACTTACAAGTGTGGCTTTTGCATTCACTGAGATTTTGGCTAATGTGAGGGATATCTAGAAGCCAGGGATGGTACTATTAGGCCTTTGGGTAATTTTAACTGCAACAGTAGGGGAGTTATTTGAGTTTATGTACAGCTTACACTAGTTTTTATGTTGGAAAAACAAAAAGATTCTTAAGAAAACATCTAAGAGCACATATATGATAACTCATTTTAATGAATCCAGTGCCGTGTATGGGCATGTAAAAGTCTGTTCAGGTAAATTTCATTCTTTCGTGTTTGAATACTCAAGATACCTATGAATCCTGGGGGAGGGGGGGGGGCTTGGTACACCAGACTTGAGTATAGGAAGCTTTTTTGGCAGCTCAAATTAGATGCAGGGAAACCTCCTGAACTAAATGATACCATTTCTATTTCAAGTGTATTCAAAATTCATGCAGCTAAGTTATCAACTCCAGACCCTGTTTTATTCCATATTTTATGGCATCTCATTGCAAGGCATTTTTATATACGTTATTCAAAAAGTTCTTATATTTATGTTATTTTTTTTTAGTTATTTACTGTAATATATATAGTTTTACATTAGTATATTTTCAAGAATATATGCTCAGCATTATTAACTATTACGGTTATCCTGTTTGTAAGATGATGTAGTCTTGCACTGTTAGGGCTACTTGAT
The DNA here is from genome assembly GCF_019279795.1 of Protopterus annectens. Taxonomy (NCBI): domain Eukaryota; kingdom Metazoa; phylum Chordata; order Ceratodontiformes; family Protopteridae; genus Protopterus; species Protopterus annectens. The sequence continues at coordinate 668,541,974 of NC_056750.1, read as the reverse complement.
TAATTAATTAAATCTAATTTCGATCATGAGTTTGTAGCATGATTATGGAGTGCGTCAGGATGGTTTAATGGTGAGACTATTTAAGGCTGATTGCTGTTATATGGTTCAGTTCTGATGAAGTCTTATTTCAGGATGAAAGCGATTAACTTGCTATATATTTTATTTATTTATTTTTACTAAAGTTTGACTTTGTTAATATCCCCATTTTCTCTACGTGTCCCTTGCAGTGCTGTTTGGTGGTTTCAGTTCTGCAAGTGTCTGCGGTTTGGTTTAAATGAACTGGATTAAACCCAAGCCTTAAGGCAAGCAAATGAACAGAGTTAGAGCATTTTCTATTGTGAACACAATCCGTTCAATCAACCCATGGAAGGGCAAGGAAGGGATGATGTACCTACATCCTCATTTCGCGAGTGGGTGAACTTCAAACCTAATTTTTGCTTTAGTGATCAGAGAGCTTTTAATTCCAAGGACTGTCGCAGTATTCAGGAGTCACTGCGTTTGCTGGAGAATGCACTTTACAGGTATAAAACCTTGGAACTGGACAATGTGTATTTGGCTGAATGCCTTAAAAAGAGTATTATTCCTAAGGGTCTACGGGTATATAAATACCCTAACCAGGTTATACCTGGCAGTGATTTCCATAAGGATTTGATAAAAGCTTTTGATACATGTGGTCTTGAAGTTGTTAAAGCAATTATAAAGAAAAATGGTAAAGAAATTTGTTGTTTACAAAATGATATTTTTAAATATAATGAGAACATTACCACTGATTTATTGTTCGAGGTTGAAAAACATAAATATTATGATATTAGGAAAGTGGTTGACCAGCATTGTGATACTGTTTTAAAACGTAAATACAAGAAGTTAAGTAGGGATATTAAAGAGTATGAGGAGGGTAGACAGTACCCCAATCCACCATCTTTTAGACCTTTTGCCCTTGTTTATCCCACTGAATATAACTCTAATCGGGATGCACCTGATGCACCTTTGCAGGAAGAAAATACATCTGAAGTTTTTGTTGATCACTAGGTACCTTTACAGGGGAATGAGGATGATGATTTTTTACCCCGGAGATCAGAACGGATACGCCAACAGGGCTATTCATCGGTAGGGAATCACCCTCCCTTGAGGCAATCCCCCCAACCCTTGGGGGGTGGGGGGCAAACTCGGGGATGGAGAAGGAACAGGAGACAGGAATGGTAGCTACAAAACAATTTATTGAAACTAAAATAGGTGACTACAGTATGTATACTAAGGATGACTACCATATATATATATAACTATAGTGATTTCCCTGTCACTGATGTTTGCTTCAAACTTTTTATGAAAGGTTTCAAATTTGTCCCCAGCAGATGTAGTAACATAGTTCATACAATTTTGGATCTTAAGTTATTCATTCGTAAACTTAATCTTGAGAATTTATTTGGAGGGGTTTCAGGGACCCCCAGTTTGCATTTGAGGAAGTCCAGTACATTTAACCCTCCTTTACATCCCCAACTTAAGAATTTAGAACTTAGAATTGAACAACAACTTAGAAAAGAATTAGGTAAGTCTAAATATGCAGCTAATTTAAGCCAAGAAGAAACTTCTTTATTGCATGACCTTGGTCATTTATCTTCTCTTAGGGTCATGGAACCAGACAAGGGTGGGGGGACGGTCCTAACGGATCAGAATTTGTATGAAGCTAAAATGTATAACTTGTTATATGATTATACTAAATACACGTCGGCATCCATACATGAGATTAATCGATCATACAAAAAGATAGACTTGGCCATTCAAGATTTATTAGACCAGGGAGTCATTGAAATGGACACTTTTTCTTACTTACACACTGATCCACGGGTACCCACAATGTTTGGGGTGCCCAAGTTTCACAAAAACTTAGCTGACCCTCCCCTAAGACCTATAGTAGCGGCCCAGGGTTCTAAAACTCACAATATTTCCAAGTTCTTGGACTGGAAATTAAAGGCACTCTGGGGTAGGAAGGAATACATACTTAAGGATTCTTGGGCTTTTCTCCGTAATGTGAATGTCAACCTATTTCATACTGAAGTTATATTTGTTACCATCGATGTGGGAGATCTTTTCTCAGTTATTCCATCAGATATTGGGTTGGAATGGATAGAGGAGGCCCTTTGGAACTGCCCAGAAGTTACCAACAATGATGTTAGTATGATTATTGAATTATTAGGGCTTGTCTTACATAATAACTTCCTATATTTTTCTGGTGAATACTTTCAGCAGATTTCAGGCATTTCTATGGGAGCTAATTGTGCTCCCATATATGCTGATATAGTATTGTCCATATGGGAGAAGAAATTCATCTTTAACAGTGAATTTTCTAATTTTTGGAACTACTATTGTAGGTTTTTAGATGATATTTGTATTTTCTGGATTGGACCTGTTGACCGTATACATGATTTTGTTACTTATATTAACAATTCTACTACTTTTTTAAAATTCACATACCAAACCTCCCATCAAAGTGTCAACTATTTGGATGTAACTCTTACTAAGGATGGTGATGGGGTAAAGTCCTGTATATACAGAAAACCGACATTTTCCAACAGCTACATTCACTATCAGAGTTCACACCCCAGATTTCAAAAAAGAGGTATTCTGAAAGGACAGTACGTCAGGGTTTCACGTATGACCTCGGATGATTTACAGTTTGAGCTTGAGTGTGACAAATTAACATCCTTGTTTCAGGAAAGGGGGTACCCCACCTATATGATTCAATCGGTTTGAAAGGAGGTAGAGGGAGCTCGATCCACTAAATTTAGTCCTATTTTAGGTAGGGGTACCGATGTTGTTAATGGTCTAACATCAGGGAATGTGGCTGAAGCATTTTCTAGCAACTTGGCATTTATAACGGATTATAGTGCTAATGCAGGGCATGTTAGGAAAATAGTGGAAAAGGAATGGGAAACATTTCAAGACTTTACTGATCTGAGCCACATTAAGGGGAAGAATCTGAAAACCGTGTTTAGGAGAGGATTTAACATTAAAAGGACGCTGGAAAGCAACAATCCACCAGTACGGTCTCACCGAACCAGAAAAGGGACCTACAAATGTGGGCGTTGTTCCTATTGTAAATACATAATTCATGATGATCATGTATACATTTAAAGTAGGAATAGAAACATCAAAGCTGTAGAATATTCTAATTGCACCTCCACTGGGGTTGTTTATTTGGCTATTTGCCAGTCCTGTCAGGCGTTTTATGTCAGTAAAACCGGAAGGCAGTTGAAGCGCCGTATATATGAACATCAATATGACATTATTAAGTCCAACAGTAAAAACGCATTGTATAGGCATACACAACAGTGTGAGGGTGCTAGGTTTTTGTTCTTTGTCCTGGAAGCTGTTGCTAAGGATATAAGGGGAGGCCTTTGGGAAACAATACTTGCCAACAGAGAGACTTTTTGGCAAATTCTTTTAGAATCTAACAGATTTCCAGGCCTTAATGATTTTATTTCTATTGTTCCATGTCTTGAGCTTAAAGCAGGACGTGTATAATCTAGGAGGCATGATATTATTTTTTTTATCTGTTGTTATTTTGTGTATTTATTCGAACTGTAACAATACACAGAGTATGGTGACTACTTAGTTCATTTAGTACTGTATGTTTAGAAGCCCCTTTGTTAAAAAAAAATTTTATATATATATATATATTTTTTATATATATATATTTTAAATCATGTATCTTAACTGAGATGGTTTACGCAGTGGTAATATGTGGTTTTATGTATAAAACACAAGTATCAAAAGTTTTATTCTATTCATAAGTTGCAACAATATTACATTCTAGATATTTGTTGATTTTAAATCTTGTATTAACTAATTAATACAGGTTTTATTATTTAATTACATAATTGTTTTATTACTTCTAATAATTGATTGTGAGGCAGAGTATTTAAGGAGTTGAATTTGTACATCATTTTGTCTGAGGAAGTCGCTTTATCGACGAAAACGTTGTTTGTTCCACTCTACTGTGACGTTAATAAATTTGAGTTTGGTATCCTGCCTTATTGTGAGCTGTGTTTCTACTTGATGGTGGTGGCCACCGGATTGGTAAAGCTGTTCTTGGTGGACTTTGTGTGTTTACAGCATTTTTTCTCTTTGTGGATTGAGACATTTTCTATTGTGCACATAATGAACAATACAATCAAAAAAAATATAGTATATACAGAGAAATAAAACATACACAGAAATGTCATGCAAATAACAGATTTTATTATAAATGCAATGAGAAGTATTTACACAGTGCAATGTTCATCAAATAAAACATTCAAATACTCATTTACAAAGTTTATACAACAGGTCCAACAGGCTTTTAATCTGAAATACAGTTTGACTGAGAAAGCACAATCATAAATCAACCCCCTCCCATTTTCCATATGGGGTTGGGGGTGTCATGTCAAATGTTACTCTATTCAATGCCACCCTCTGACCTTCAACAGTCATGCCTGATTGTTGCAGATCTTCTCTCACCATCCAGCTACCGCTCAGCCGAATTATTTCATTTCAGCTTGCCTTCTTTTGGTTTTCCCCCAATCATTTTCACCAGAATGGCTTCTGCTTTTCTGCACATGAGCCCAAACCTCTGTAATCTGTTCTCTTTGACCTTCTCTGCAACTGGAACTACTTCAGCTTCTTCTCGGATGTCATTTCTTCATCTGTCCCACAGTGTGCATCCTGCCATTTATCTTAGGCACTTCATCTACATCACCTCTAGCTTCAACTGCTCTCTCTCTACTGGCCAGATTTCTATACCATACAGTAGTACTGGTCACACCAATTTTTTTTTTTAAACACCTTTTCAGCTTCTTTGGCATTCTGTCGTACACTGCCCCTGACACTGTGCCAGTTGACTATTTGGCTATAGCCCCTTTGATTCTAGCTTTGACCTCCTCATTCAGACTACCTTCTGCTCAACCCCACCTTCTAGAAATCTGAAGCGGATAATTTAGATATAAGGGAAAAAGCGTATAATTTAGATAGAAGGGAAAATAGTGGAACAGATCATCATCTTCTAATTTCCCCAATATTTTCTGCAATTACAACTAAAGTCTCTGTGCTCACTTTCATTTGTTGTGCCTTCAGTTTTGCATTCCATTCTCTTATCTTTTGCTGAAGTTCTTGCTCAGAGTCCGCCTGTAATGCCATATCATCTGCATACAGCAACTTTGTTGACCTGACTCCTCCAACCTCCTGGCTAATGTAATCCATCACCAGAATGAACAGAAGTGGGCTCAGAGCAGAACCCTGGTGCATTCCCACTCCCACTGGGAACCTCTGCAAGACTGAACATTGTTCATACTAGTGTCATTCGGTCCTTCAGCATAACCTGCACTAATTCTACCCATGCTTCAAACCAACAGAGGACTGGCCAAATTACCTTTCTAGGGATCTTGTCATATGCATTCTCCAAGTCTTGGAATGCCCACTTGGACATTCATCTGTCTCACTGCAATTAAGTCAGTCATGCTGCATCCCGATCCTAATCTGAACTTCTCACCTCTCATCTTGATTACACAGTAGTAGAAACAGTCAATTACCCTCTCCACAACTTTCACGAGTCCAAAAAGGAATATGATACCTCTATACTGCTCACAGTTTTTAAAGTGCCCTTTGTTCTTTTACACTGGCACAAATACTCTAGTTTTCCAGCCATCTGTGAAATGACCCTGTCTCCATACTGCTTTGAATACCCACTACTTATCTGCCATTGCCATAGCTGAGCCTGCTGTTTTCGGAGACGTCATTTTCCTGGGTCTATATTAGATGCTCGAAGTTACTGAACTTCGAATAAGATATGATCGACACTATATCGAAGTCCAGTAACATCGAACACCCAATAAAAATAGTAAAAAACATCAAAAAACAGAACGACTTGCTTTAAGGAGGGGTGCACCCCCCCACACCCCGCTACTTATATATTCCAACTCCGAGACCGCACTACATTGAAGTAAACGGAAATCTCCCTGTACGTAGATTTCCATTTACCCCTCTGATGTTCTGCGGTTTCGCTCTTTACGTGTCGACCATGTCAGATTCGACATTTTGATCAAGCATCTAATATAGACCCCATTTTCTTAAGTGCTGTTCTTACTTCTTGGACTGGACTCCTCCTCCTCTTTCACTGCATACTGTGTATTGGGCAGTATAGCTTCTGCGGGGTTTTCTTAATTCATAAGTTGCTGGAAGTACTCCTTACAACTGCCTTTGATCTCCTGTGGACTGGTGAGCAGTGTGTTGCTGGCATCCCTTATGAATGGTGTTTGACCATCTTCAATCTATATCTTTGCCTGGCAACCTGGTAAGAGGTTTGTGCCATCTACTGAGTCACTTTCCAGAATATGGCAGAGTGCCTCTGATGTCTTGTTAGCTGACAAAAAGTCTAAGACAAGAGTTGTAATAGCAAAGAACAAATACTCATTTGTGGCATGGACTATCTTTTCTATTCCCCACTTTTTCCTGTATACTTTTTCTTTGAAGATTTCCTGGACTTCTGCATTTCAGCACCAGCTTTTCTTATGCACCTTATTTCCATACCAGGCTCAACCACACAACTGTAGTCCTCAGTCATGCTATTTTGAAGCACTGACATTCTTTTTCCATTACAACTATTTCCTCATTGTCCTGAGGTGCTGCAGGCCAGAGTAATTCCTTGAATTCTTGTGCTTTCTCTCCAGTCAACTTCAAGGTCCTCAGTCTAGCCTCTGTTGACTTTACAGCCTTCTCTGATCACTCCCTACAGCTGGTCATGGCAACCAGTGATTTATGTTGTTGGCCAGCTGTTTCACTGTGGATCACTTTGCAGTAGTCGATTCTACCCCAGTGTCCTTTCCTTACTAGGAAGAATTCTACCTGTGTTGCATGTTGGCCACTTGTCTGTGAGCTTGCTACAATTTGTCTTGCTGAACCCCGTGTTAGTCACCATCAAGCGCCTTGTCAGACAAATGTAAAATGGCCTCTCCTTTACTCCTGCTGACTCACCCACATGGACCCAGGGCATTTCTCCTATCATTTCCTATCCTATCACAAACTACAGAATGAACTGGCACCCCGCCTAAGTACCATGTTCAATCATAGCCTCACCTCAGGCTTTGTGCCCAATGAATGGCGCACAGCGACAGTTATCCCACTCCACAAAGGGGGATCCACTACAGACCCATGGAACTACCGCCCCATTAGCCTGACGAGCCTGGTCTGCAAGGCAATGGAATGTATCATCATGGAACTTAAAAACAAAGACATTGGTAATCTCCAAACTCTGGGCCCCACCAAGTTCGGGTTTGTAAAAGGCAGATCATGTCTCCTAAACCTGATAGACTTCTTTGAAGCAGTCAAAGCCGTAGATGAGGGTAAGGTGGTTCACACAGCCTATCTAGATCTCGCCAAGGCTTTCAACACTATCCCCTACTCTGGAATTATAGATAAACTCACTAACCTAGGTATAAATCCTTAAATCACAAGATGGGTTGCCAACTGGCTCACTGACAGAACCCACACTGAGAAAGTAGAAGACTCCAAATCCGACTTCAGACAAGTGGAGTACCACAGGATTCAGTCCTGGGTCCTCTCCTGTTTGGTATCTACTTCTCTGAAGTACAGGCTAACACAGAAGGTCTTTTGGCTAATGAAGTTCACAGATGACTGCAAACTAGGAGCCATAATCTAAACTCCTAACGATGTGAACATCCTACAAAAGACCCTCATTGATACAGATGCCTGGTGTCAAAGCCATGGCCTCAAGCTCAATACCAAAAAAGTGCATTGTCATCCCTTTTGGTAAAAACTCTGTACCCATGAACTACCACATAGGCAGCAGTCTACTTAACACAGAATGTGTGATATCAAACCTTGGGACAAAAGCAGACAGTAGTCTCTCCTTTGATAATCACATCGCCACAGTAGTCAGGAAATCATTCTACGTGGCACACCTCATCACAAAAGGTTTCTCATCCAGGAAAAAGAGGTAACTGTTCCCCTCTACTCATCACTCATTAGACCCCATTATAAAGCACAATGCCCCTTTTGGTATGTACCTCACAAGACATCTACAACTGGAAAGGCCGCAGAAATACCTCACAAAGAGGATTACTGGCCTCAAACAGATGCATACGCAGACAGTCTCAAAAAACTCCAGCATTACTCTGTCGCATATCGCCTACTCAGAGGTGATCTCTGCCTAACATACAAAACTATGTCAAACCCACAGCTGTTGGACATGCTCCACTTAAAGAAATCCCAGTCCCTCCGACAACACACTTTAGGGACCTAAAGCTTGTCACCACAAAAAAAACAGAACATGCTGGAGGGATAGATTCCTGTCCAAGAGACTTCCCATACTCTGGAACAAGCTACCTATCTATATCAAACAAAGCTCCTCATTAGCACTATTCAAGAAAAATCTTTATGATTGGATGGGAAATAGGAAATTCATGCCAGGGATCACTTCTGTGGCTCTGCTCAACAGGGGCAAAGGAACATAATTTTCTTGGGTGGCGAAAGCCAAGGTACCTTTTTGGCTAGGTTTATACAGGCCCTAGGGCCAACAGCCTAGTACCTACCTATGAACCTACGTTTGTCTTGATATGTGCATTTAACTTGTACAGTATCAACACCAATTCATGTTGTCTTGTTTTATCTAGCAGATCCTGCAAATGCTATCTGAATGCTCTCTTTCAACATCACAACCCTACTGTGGGGCACCTGCCAAGATGAATAGTGCCCTATCCCTAGACTGGAATCTGATTGCCAAGAGTGTCACTAATTCTGACTACATCTGTCATGAACTTCTGAAGCATCTCCCTTACTACAGTTACCACATAATTTCTAGTCTGTCCTGCTCCCAAGTAGTAGACTCTAGATCCTAAGCAAAGTAGCTTTCCTGCACTATCCTTCCATCTTGTCTGCTGGATACATAGCATGTCCATCCTCCTCCTTATGTCATCCATTTCCAAACTGCATGCTACCCAATGAACTACAATGAGTTTAGCAATTCACAGCTCATGTTTTGCATATCAATTTGTTATGCTCCGTTTTTGCTCAATTATCCCAGGTAATCTAAGCTGGGCAAATGGACAGTGGCTGACCAGTAGCTTACTGACCCAGGCCTGCTGGACTTTATGGTAGGCATACACTGTCCAATAGGGGCACATATACCACTCCCACCAAGGCAAGTCCTCAATCCACTCATCACAGGCAAATATCTAAGTCTATTTAGGGACAGTCAATATGACCGAATCACCCGGAACCAATTTTTTTTTTTACACAGTCAAGTGGCTAGCCCTGCCACGGGTCACAGTCTGATCAGTGTGCTTAGAAAATACTGTGCACCACAGTTCATGCCCAAAGCAGTTTATCTATAACTCTTCCCCCAATAGGCACCATCTAGAATCTGTACTGTTGCTGACATCCCCACTCTTGGGCGAGTTTGAGATGGAAACACTCAGCATTGTTTTGGGGGGGGGGCAGGAACGCCACAAATGCAGGGACTGGCATTGGCCAGAAGTCAGGACTGAACCTTCTGCATGGGAAGCAAAGGCAATAACCATTATGACAACTTGACTCAGCAAAAATCATTGAGTAAGGATAATGTTCTCAGAAATTACATATCCTGGATCCCTTAAACAGCTGCACTTACATTTAGCAGTCAGGTGCATTTTAACCAGCTTTTCAGTATTTCTCACTTTTTGATCTAAAGCTTACTAACTAGTAGTGGCTATTTTACTACAAGCATTCTAGGCCATGGCCAGTGTGCAAGGTGTCCTTTGTGGCTGAAAGCCCTCAACTTGCTATAGGTACATAAGTTATAGTACATGGTTAACTGCCCTTGCAGGCCATTTTAAGCCTAGCCAATTATTCCATTTGGTACTTAAAATTAATTTTTCCCAATAGAAAATATATTCACCTTACCTTTTCCAATATTTACATTTATACATATTACCCTAAGGACAATTATTAAATATTTGGAGGGGACCCACGCAATGGGACAAAGCAAGTAGGAGTTCCCCATGTAGATTAGTGCTGCAGGACTCTCCCTGTGCTGAACTTCCTATTTCTCATCCACTGATAAAAGTTAAGTTTGTATGTGGACAGGGATGATCTTTGTTTTATGTGGAAGGGGAATCTTAAATGGAGCGTATTATAAATAGCTTGTTACGAAGTATTGGGCAACAGATCTCAGCTAACACTAAAAATTAAGCTGCCAAGCTAAAAAGTAGCTCTGGCTTCAAAAGGCAACAGATCATCTTTCTGATTAGCAGCACAATGTTTGCTATTATGAGGTAGGTGGACAAGCCGCATCTTACTGCCTGCAGTCTGCAAGACACCTGTATTATATGGTGACAAAGGCTTTATACAAAAGCATACACAAAAGTACATTTAATGCTACTGCACATCTCAAATCCAAGGTCAGTTGTGACATTTCTTATGAATCTTTCAGCTGGTCAAGTACCATGTTTATATGAACTTTTATGCATTTGTTACAGAGAGGGTTGAATCCAGAGTTATAGCCGCGTACTTTGGATGGCTAGAAAGTTGGAAGTACAGTTGTGTACACTTACCATAAATGTAGATGTTCGAGTGTATTCACTGCTGCAGTCATCACACTCGGGTTATCCTACCAGGGGTAGCCTTCAGTCGGCCCGAATACCAGAGGCTTAGTATTTCTGCATCAGTTACTGTCGCTCCAGGACTGACGTCAGGTCGTCAGTGGTATAAAATCAGACAGCCGACGCCATTACATCAGTTTTTGTTGCCCCAACTGTCGGGATCCCCCAAATAGGGAGCTAGGTTATGGTGGTAGAACACCACCAGTAGAAAGTAAACACCAACAATTCCCTGTAAGGAGAGAAGAGAGAGAGAGAGAGAGAGAGAGAGACAAGGGGATCGAAGGTGAGGAACCAGGACTGCAACAGTGAATACACTCAAACATCTATATTTAAGGTAAGTGTACACAACTGTACTATGTTCTGCACGTTTCACTGTTGCTGTCATCACACTTGGATTGATTCCCAAAGCTGAAGAAAAGGGTGGAGGCAGTCAAGAAGAGTGGGGGCTGGCTAGGATGCCCTGCAAGACTGCAGTGGCAAAGCCTACTCTGGATTTGGAGAAGATAGGCAGCTGGTAACGCTTGGTGAAGGTATGAACAGAAGTCCATGTTGCAGCCTCCAGGATGTCCCTGGTGGGGACCCCTCTAAGAAAAGCTGCAGAGGTGGAGGTTGCCCTAGTGGAATGAGTCCTCACCCCCTTTGGAGGAGGTTTTCTGTGCTGTTTGTAGCAGAAATGGATGCAGTGTGCTATCCATTTGGAAATGGTTTGTTTGGATATGGCCTTGCCCTCCTCTGCCCCTGCTGCAAAGCTGACTAGCAATTGGTCAATTTTTCTAAAAGATTTAGTCCTATCCAAATAGAATCTGAGCTGTCTGTGCACATCTAGAGAGTGCAGAATCCTTTCCCCCTTGTTTTGTGGGTTAGGGAAAAATGTGGGCAAATGAATGGATTGGTTGACAGCCACACTGGACACCACTTTAGGCATGAAGGATGGGTTAGTCCTGAGGAAGACCCTGTCAGCATGGAAAATGATAAAGGGCACTACAGCCGTGAGTGCTTGTAGCTCTGAAACTCTTCTAGCTGAAGTGATGGCCAAAATCAAGGCTGTTTTCCAAGAGAGGAATTTTAACTCTGCTGAAGCTGCAGGCTCAAAGGGGGATAGAGTGAGCTTTTCCAGCACAAAGTTAAGGTCCCAAGCTGGGGTAGGAGCTCTTCTGGGTGGCCTTAAGTCGTTAGTCCCTCTTATGAACTGTTTGATGAGAGGGTGTAATAAGAGAGGTGGCTCTGTGCTGTAATGAGCAGAGATGGCAAAGGAATGAATTTTAATAGAGAAGGATAGACCCCTGTGTGTAGTAGGTCTGCTAGGTAATCCAGGATGAGAGGTAGGGAGGGCTGTACTGTTTCGGCTCCCTTAGCCTGGATCCAGGTGCAAAACCTTTTCCACTTGTCAGCATAGGATTTTCTAGTGCTGGGGCGTCTGGCCTCAAGTATAATATCCAGGACTTGTTTGCTTAGGCTGGCAGCTTGAGAAGAGGTCAGGGAATAAGCCAGGCTGCCAGGTTCAGAGTCTGCAATTGTGGATGCTTGAATTCTCCATTCTTCTGGGTCAGGAGTGTTGGGATCTGAGGTGAGTGCCATGGTGGCAGAAGTGACAGGCTGCGTAGCAGTGGGTACCAGTGCTGACATGGCCAGTCTGGGGCAATCAAGATTGCCCTTGGTTTTTCATCCCTTATTTTGAGCAGTACCCTTGAAATGAGTAGTAGAGGGGGAAATGCATATATCGAGAGGTTTACCCATTGGAAGGATAGAGCATCCACTTTCCAGGCCTTGCTGTGATGTTTCCTGATGCAGAATTTGCTGAGCTGATGATTGGAGTGGGAACCAAAGAGGTCCACCTTCAGGGTGCCCCATTTCTGGGTTACAAGGTTGAAGGTTCTGTGGTCTAGCAGGTTTCTGCTTAAGTCATCTGCCAGAGAGTTTAGGGAGCCTGGCAGGAATTGTGCTAGCAAGTGTATTTACATGGCTGAGGCTGTGTGCCAAAGGGTCATGGCGAGCCTGTGGCGAGGATAAGAGCGAGTCCCTCCATGCTTGTTGATATACCACATCACTGTGGTGTTGGCTGTTTTGATCACTAGAGGCCCCAGGGAAGAGTATGGGTCTGAAAGCTGTCAGGACATGCTGAACAGCTAGCATCTCTTATTGGTTGATGTGCAGATGTATTTGATTTGGGAGTGTGGAGATAAGGTGGGAATAGGCAATAGTGGTTCTAGCTAGTGGGGAGAGAAAGGGGTTTATCCTATAGAGGGAGCCTAGTTTCCTGTTGACAGTTTTTATGGTATTGTTGATATGGGTTTCAAAGTTCAGGTTATCGATGGTTACCCCTAGAAGTTTAGTTGTTGGATCGGGAGATATGAGTGTACCATTACTGGATAAGACTGAAAAAGTTCATTGGGAGTGATTTACGGGTAGGAGTGAAGAGCAGGAGTTTGTTTTTTTGGGGGTTCAAGAGGAGGCAGCGTTGTAGAAACCAATTTTCTGTTTTATTGAACATTGTCTGAGTTACAGTCTGTAGTTGGGATTGAGATTTAGCTGAGCAGATTATCGTCGAATCATCTACGTATTGTGCAAGTTAGTTAAAGGAATAGCTAGGTTGAGGTCATTGACAAATACTGAAAAAAGGAGGGGGGCCCAATATAGAGCCCTGAGGAACACCTAGGGTAACTGGAGATGGGATGAGAGGTTGTTGTCCCATAGCTCTGCCTGCTGTCTATTATCAAGGTAGGACTGGAACCATTTTATAGTCTTTGTGTCCAGAGAGAAGGATTTTAGAATATTGAGAAGTGGTGGTTGACCATGTCGAATGCTTTTGAAAGGTCGATGAAAAGTGCTGAAGAGAGAAGATTGTTATTACGGTTTTTATTGATGCTGTCAGTGAAGGATAGGAGTGTAGTTGTACTGTGGAAAGGCCTGAAGCCATGTTGAGATTTGGCCAGTAAATTGTTCTGGAGTAGGTGGTCTAGTAACTATCTGTGGATGCACTTTTTCACTATTTTAGCTAATGAGGAAAGTAGAGCTATGGGACGATAGTTAGAATATTCTCTTGAGTTTCCTCCCTTGTGTAGGGGGATAATGTTGGAGATTTTCCAGATGGTGGGAATAGTGCTTTCTTGTATGGTTCTATTTATCAGCAATGATACAGGATAAGCTATGACTTTTGGCTGCCTTTTGCAGCTATTCAGCAGGTAGCTGGTCAGCTGAGGGGGTAGTAGGTTTTAGTTTACTTAAGAGGTTGCAGATGAGGAAAGTTGGGACAGGTTGCAGGTTTACAGTTGGGAGAGAGTTAGTAGTATTGGTTGGAAGGGCAGAGCTATCGGCTGTTAGTTGATTAGCAAGTGTTTGTATGGTCTCAGTGAAGAAGGTATTGAAAGCATTAGCGGTTTGCTTTGGATTATCGGAATTTGATCCTGTACGGGGTGGTGTTGCAGATTGGCCTGGTTGAAGTACTCTGTTTATGCTAGCCCAGAACTTTTGTGGATTATTTTGGTTGGTCTGTTGGAGGTGGAAGTAAAAGTTTTTTTTTATCTTAACAGTATAGCTTTCTTAGTCTCATTTCTTTTTTGCCAGAATTGTTGTTGGTCTACGGGGTTTTTAGTTGTTCTCCATTGTGCCCAAACTTTATTTCTCTGTTGAATTTTCTGCCTGGTTTTCTTTGTAAGCCATGGGGTGGGGTTTAGATTTTATTTTGATGAAACGTTTTGGTGCATTGTGGTTAAGGATTGTTAAGAATTTTGAGTTAAAGTAGTTTGTTGCTTCGTCAAGTGGGAGGTATTTTATAGGCGACCAATCACATTCTTTTAGTTCAGCTTGGAAGTTATTGGGGTTAAAGTTTCTGTTTCTTCTTATTGTTTTATATATGGTTGGCTTGCGTGAGCTTGACCTTTGCCTGATTATGTAAGTGAGAGAATGGTCACTTACATCGTCAGGGAGGGTCCCCACATTATATAGAGTTGTTGATAATTATTTATTAGAATCCAGTCTAGGATGGATTCTTTGTTACTGGGTTTATTAATTCTGGTTGGGGAGTTGTTTGTGAGAAGCAATTAAGGTTAATATGGGAGGTTGGTAATTCAGTAGAGCAGTCCTTCCAATCTATAATAAAATCTCCAAGAATTATTGTCTCGAGGAATTTTTGTGGAGAATTTAGCAAGGATACCCTCCAGAATGGCTATATCCGCGGTGGTGTAGCGGTAGTGTTGTTGCCTCACAGCAATAGGTTCTCCCGTTCGATTCTCGGCTGGAGTGCAGGGAGTGCCTTCTGTGTGGAGTCTGCATGTCCTCCCTGCGGTTGGGTGGGCATTCAAAAGACATGCGTAAATGGGCGTGCCTTTGTTGAAGGTTGAACGTCGAGCTGGCACCTCGGAGTTCGCGAAAAGCTACTTCCAATCATTAACAGACTGGAGTTCCGCTGTGGCGACCCCAACCGGGAAAAGCCGAAAGACAAACAAACAAACCTTACAGAATGGTGATGTTGCTACCAGGAGGCAAGTAGATACATATTATATTTAGGGATTTGCTGGGATTAAGTTGAAGTTTGGTTCTAATGATTTCTGCATTGTTTTCATTAGAGGAACCAAGCTCTAGTATAGATATTTGTAGCCCTTCTTTATAGAGGATAGCAACACCCCCTCTTTTTTTTTTACTTTGCGGTCTTGTCTCAAGATGTACCCAGATGGAATAATTTCAACATCTTGTGTAGTAAACATTAAATACCCTGCTTCTTATTTAAACCCTTCAAATCCCTACTTCTTGATTTAAACCATGGGACATGAAAGTTTGAAATTTAAAAACCATTCTAGTTTCCAACTCCATTAATTTACCAATATAATCTCCCCCTCTGGGTAGAAAGGGTTTTGCAAGTGCACAAAAAAGTTAAACCACCATCTGAACCCCTAAGCATTTCATGAAAATGGCTGGCTACATGACTTAATTCATTATGATTTCTTATATTTCTAAGATGTTCAAGAATCCAAATTCTAACCATACGTTTAGTTTGTCCTATATACCACCATGAATTAGAGCACAAGCATCCCAGAATATACACCGCACCTGTTGATCTACAGTTACAGTAATATCTACAATTAAATAGCTTCCCATTAATCAGAGATCCTGACAAATGTTTTACTCTATTACATATACTGCAATGACCACAAGGGAAGGTACCCAAAGGTAAATTAATATTGGGTCCCACAACAAAATTATAATTCAATAATTCCTTTAAATTTTTTCCTTTGCCAAAAGAAAATGTGACATGCCTGGGGAACAAGTGACTTATATTTTCGTTAGAAATAAGCCAAAAATCTTCTCACAATATTTATTAACACATCAGAAAAAGGAGAAATTTTTTTTAACGTAATAAAACTTTCTAGTCACATCCATGCCACTAGGGGGACTCATCCCCAAAACAATTATAATTCCTAGCTGGCATTACTTGTGATTTTAGCATAATACCCACAAGCACTGCGGTGGTGGTGCTGCGGTAGCGTTGTCGCCTCACAATTAGACGCTGTCCTGTTCAATTCTCAGCTAGACCGTCTTCTGTGTGGAGACATGCGTGAATGGGCGTACCTTCGTTGAAGGTTGTGCATCAGGACTGGCAACTCGGCACATAAAAATCTACTGCCAATCATTAGCGGACCGGAGTTCCGCTGTGGCGACCCCTAACCGGGAAAAGCCGAAAAACAACAACCCACAAGCACTGCTTGCTTACATCTCAATCTTTCCTCATCATAACCCCTCACTTTTAATCTCCTCTCCACATTATCCAATTCCACCACTTTATGATTTTTATCACTAGTGTGATCAAAAATTCTTTTAAATTCACCATAGGATAGAGTGTTCAATAAGTGCTCTGGGTGCATGCTAGTTGCATTTAAAAACATATTAACTGAGGTTTGCTTCCTATATGGTCTAAAACCTTAACTTCACCATCCCCATATAATGTCACATCCAGAAAATGAATGGCTTCCCTATTTAACTCATAAGAGAAAGTCAAGCCATGCTCATTACAGTTTAGGACCTCAAAAAAAAAAAAATTCAACAAATATCACCCTTACAAATAAATATAAGGTCATCAATAAATTGCTTATAAAGCAAAACCTTATCTTTATAAAAAGGAGTGAGATATTTAAATTTCTTCTCAAAAAATCCCCTATATATTATAGCATATGAGAGTACATAAGAGGCCCCCCATTGCTGTGCCCTTCAACTGCAAGAAAAACTCCTTTTTCAAAGGAAAAATAGTTGTGGGTTAAACTAAATTCTAATAAACTAATAAAAAAAAAGCTATTCTAGGACCATCACCCAACATGTCCATGATGGCCTCCAAACCCCATCTCAATTTTAATTTAGTATATAATGATTTAGCATCGACAGTAACCCAGTAGTAGTCACCTTGCCATTTAATCTTGGCTAACTCATTCAGTAAATCTTGTGTGTTTAAAATATGTGCAGGAACTTTACACACATATTTTTTCAAGTGGAAATTCTGGAAACTGCCAACATTACTTAAATAGGAACCCAGCCCTGAAATAGCTAGCCTTCCAGGGGGCTTGCTTAAATTTTTATGTACCTCAGGCAAGGCATATATAATAGGGGTTACTGGTTCCTTAACATATAGCAACATCCTTTTGGTCAAGAAAACCCAGATGCTCTCCCCTTTCCAATAATGCCAAAAGTTCTTCATTATAGCTTGTTACAGGGTTCCAAAATAAACACTTAAATTCATCTTCACATTTCAGTATGTCAGCTATCATTTCACAATACATTTCTTTATCCAAAATGATCCATTTTCCACCTTTACCTGCACGTTTAAATATAAACTCCGTTTTTAACTGTTTTAAACTTTTTAGAGATAGCCACTCATTCTTAGTTAAATTATAGGACTTATTCTGCTTCAAAAACTTATTAAAAGCAATAGAAATTTCCTCGTACACAACTTTCTGAAATAGTACAATGGGAGGTACATTTATCATAGGTACAAATTTGTTCTCTACCGACAAGTTAGGTAACTAATTTGCCATACCCTGTAGTATAGCAAAACCTTCCACTGTCTTCATTTTCCAAAGGTTCAGAATCTTAAACATAAATGGAAACATTCATTAAATCATCTTCAAATATATTTTCATTTTCAGTTTCATCATTATTTCCATCATTATTTTCCAAACTGTTTTGTACATTTTTTTTCAAAATATACACACAACAGCTTCCTACAAAATGTTTTGAGCTCAAAATACAAGTCAACAAAACAGAGTATGAATGTAGGTACAAATTTACTGCCTTTAAACAATACAGCCTTCATTTCATTCGAAAGGCTAAGTTTAGCCAAATTAATAAAATACATTGCTTGTGCATCGTACTCACAAATAATAACAGAATGTCCATTACTTAAAGCTGTTTCTTCTCTTTCTTCCTCCTCTCCCACGATTCGTTTGATTGAACTGCAAGGAACGATTATTACCAGTTACTGTCTGGTTGGTACCCTCAGCTTCAGAGACTTAAGACACAGCAAAAGAAACAGTTTTAGAGCCATCTTCTCTGTAGAGGATGCCGACGCACTCCGGCGCGTCTGGCTGTTATTTCTAACCTTTGACCTACTCCGTGACAACTCATGCTGCCAGGAAAACAGCACACCAATCTCATAGTCTCTCATATTGCGTAAGAGATGGTTTCTCTTACGCTGAATAATTTCAGCTTTCAATTTTGAGACTTTCACGTATAGAGGACATCTGCACCCTATAACAGGACTCCTCCACCACCACCTCATCCTGTAAGTGCAAGATCTCCCCTTTTAATTTCTCGTGTGCCCTCATATTCTGCTTGATTAATATATGGAGCCAATTTAAAGTACACTGTAAGGAAGCCTGTTTCCACTCAGGTCATTTTCTTCTTCCAAAAAGTTGGTAGCAGGCAAACTATCAATGCGTAACCCTCTAGGGGTTAAATTCAAGCTCACAAAGTTTTCAAGGAGACGAGTGTCAATAAATAAAGCTACCACTTTAGCCATTCGTCTTTCCAGTTTTACAAAGCGCCCCTCAGAGTCTTGGCTGCTATTTATGTTCCATGGATCCCATCTGTGCAAATTTCCTTTCACGTTTATTCACCATATCAACAAAATTAAGGTGACCAGGTATATCTAAAAGCCCAGGACCACCAGCTGCTTGCGACATACTGGTGTTGATGTTAAAATTAACAAGAGCACACAAACAGCAAAAAGTCAAATCAAAAAACAAAATTACACCAGCACCTTTTCTTCTTTATTCAGCAACAGTGATCTGGCACCTAGGCAATTCGCCTTCAAGGATCACAGTATTACAGTTTCAGCTGACTTACATACTATACAAACAGCCACTTAACAAGATCCAATAATTCAATTACATTAATTTAAATCACAATTAGTTTATACAATCAAAATTAATCTTTTATACACTTAATTAAATCTAAATTATATACAAATACACAAATATCAACACAGATTATCCATATATAATTCATATAAAATTACATATATAAACATAAATAGCATAAATACTTTAACATTAAATACCCTGCTTCTTATTTAAACCCTTCAAATCCCTACTTCTTGATTTAAACCATGGGGCATCAACTGTTTTGAGTGTGTACCTTTAACTCCTAGTGGGTGTGGCCTGAGCCTTTAAAAATGAAGTCATCACCTTACAATTCTAACAAATACTCATTGACAGAGGTCAAATAGCAATACAGTTGTGTTTGCCATCATGCATGTTTCAACATAAAATATTCTGAAACCTTGTAAGTAGCATGGTTTTGGAATTATTAATGCAAGTATGCACAAGTAATATCTGACGCCTAGAGGAGCAGTAGGAGGTAACTGCAGATGCACCTGGAAGCGTCACTCGGAATTAATAGTTTGAAAGTCTAATTTGACTTTTTTGCTGTTTGTGTGCTCTTGAATACTTCTTTGTCTGCAAAAAGCAATAGCTGGAACCAGGCATTTTGTGAAAATTCTGGGAGCAATGGATAAGCCAAAGGGAAGCGCAAGAAAGTACAGTTGTGTACACTTACCATAAATGTAGATGTTAGAGTGTATTCACTGTTGCAGTCATTACATTTGGGTTATCTGCATGCAGGTAGCCCTCAGTTGGCCTGATTATCAAAGTCTTGGGTCATGCGTCGGTTGCTGTCTCATCTTCCATTATGTCAGGTAGTCAGGGGGTATAAAGCATGCAGCTGATTCTATTACATCAGTTTTTTTTCTTGCCCCAGACGTCAGGTGCCCCCACAATGGGAAAAAAATATATATACAAGGTTACACCTCCAACAAAAAGCAAATACAACAGAAAGCTTTAAGCATAGGAAGCAAGAATAGAGGTATAGTCAATAGAAGTCAGGGGGCTGGAGGGAGAGTAACCAGGACTGCAACAGTGAATACACTCGAACATCTACATTTATAGTTAAGTGTACACAACTGTACTATGTTCTTAGTGTTTCACTGTTGCAGTCATTACATTTGGGTAGATTGCCTCCTCTCTTCCTTAGCTTTCGGAATCAGATAACATTAGGACAAACTATAAGGCCCTGCAAGACTGCAGTGGCAAAACCAGCTCTGGATTTAGAAAAAATTGGGAAGTGGTAATGCTCGGTGAAGGGATGTACAATACTCCAGGTAGCAGCTTCTAGGATGTCCCTGGTAGAGACACCTCTGAGAAAGGCTGTAGAGGTAGATGCAGCCCTGGCTGAATGTTGTCTTATCCCCTGTGGGGTAAATTTTTCATGTTGCTTATAGCAGAAATGAATGCAGTGGCCTAACCACTTAGAAATGGCTTGCTTTGAAATGGCCTTCCCCTCTGCCCCTGCAGCAAATGAGACTAGCAGCTGTTCAGATTTTCTGAGAGGCTTAGTCCTGTCCAAGTAAAATCTAAGTTGTCTGTGCACGTCCAAGGAGTGCAGCATTCATTCCACTTTGCTCTGTGGATTAGAAAAGAAGGTTGGCAAATGAATGGACTGATTAAGGGCCACACTGGATACCACCTTGGGTATAAAGGAGGGATTGGTCCTGAGGGACACCCTGTCTGCATGAAAGATAATGAAAGGCTCCACTGCCATGAGGGCCTGTAATTCAGACACCCTTCTTGCTGAAGTTATGGCTAGGACGGCTGTTTTCCAAGAAAGGAATTTCAACTCTGCATTTGCAGCTGGCTCAAAGGGAGGTAGAGTGAACTTTTCCAATACAAAGTTAAGGTCCCAGGCTGGAGTAGGGGCTCTCCTCTGAGGATTGCTTCAAGCAGTGGATGAGAGGTGAGGGGTGGCTCTGTATTATAATGAGCTGAAATGGCCAAGGTATGAATTTTGATGGAAGAAAAGGAAAGGCACTTCTGAAGCAACTCAGTTAATATTGAAGAATGTGCGGTAAATTGGGCACAGTTGTGTCCATGCCCTGTATTTGGCTCCAGGAACAGAATATTTTCCATTTTTCAGCATAGGATTTTCTAGCACTAGGTCTCCGTGCCTCCAGGATGACATCCATCACTTGCTTACTGAGGGATGGTAACGGGGAGATCATGTAATTAGCCAGGCTGCAAGGTTCAGGGTTTGAAGCTGTGAGTGCAGAATATGGCCCTCCTGCTAAGACAGCAGGCAGGGTTCTGAGGCAGGTGCCCTGGTTCCAGAAGTGACACACTGAGCAAGAGGGGGTACCAGTGTTGGCGTGGCCAGTCTGGTGCAATAAGTATTGTCCTTGGTTTGTCCTGTTTGATCTTTAGTAGCACTTTGGAGAGGAGAGGCAGAGGGGAAAGGCATAAACTGATAGGGCATCCACTTTCCAAACTTGTTTGTGGGAGTCCTTGTGCAGAATTTGCTCAAATGGTAGTTCTGAGGGCAGGCAAACAGGTCCATCTCTGGGCTCCCCCATTTGTTGCTCAAAATGTTGAATATCTTTGGTTCCAGTTTCCACTCGTGTGGGTCCATGAGATTTCTGCTTAGGTCATCTGCCAGTGTATTTAGCTTGCCTGGCAGGAATTGAGCTTGTAGGTGCACTTGATAGCTGAAGGCTGTGTTCCACAGAGCCATGGCTAGTCTGCAGAGAGGGTATGAGTGGTTCCTCCTTGCTTGCTTATAACAGTGGTGTTGTAAGTCTTTACCAATAATTGTCCTGGAAGAATGTGGTCCGTGAAGGCTGTCAAAGCATTCTATACAGCTAACATTTCTTTTTGATTGATATGCAGGTGTATTTGACTCTGGTTCGATTTGTCCTGAATGCACTGCCCTGTCAAGTGAACCCTCCATGCATAGTCTGATGTGTCTGTTAAGGTTTGGGCAGCAGGGGGTAGAGTGAATGGCAGTCCCTTGTTTTGGTGGCAGGCCTATGCCCACCAAAGGAACTCTATCTTTAGACAAGGTATGCTAGGAATCATTGACTCTAGGTCCTGAGAATGTTGACACTATAGGCTTTTTAGATACCATTGTAGTTTCCTTATATGCAGTCTTGTATATGGAATTAGTAGAATGCAAGAGGCCATGAACCCCAGTGCTTGCAGTATTTTTTTTGCAGATAGCCTACTTCAAGCTACTGGCCACAAAGACCCAGCTATCAAATGAACTTGTTTTTCTGGTGTGAGGTAGGCCATCTGGGAAGTTGTATTCAAGCTTGCTCCCAGGAATACAAAATTTGTTGGCAGGGTACTAGATGGGATTTATTTTCGTTTATGGTGTACCCCAGAGAAGTTAGTAATTTCTTTACAAATGCCAGATGATTTAATAGTATGTCCTGGCTTTCTGCCTGAATTAGTAAATTCACAAAAACGGTACCAGGTCCCTTCTTCACTGGAAAGACAAATTTAATAGTAGACTTTAAGCGCGGTCAATAACAATACACTTTTCGTCAGTTGAAAGTAACCGACTTCATCAGAAACTGAAAAACACACACAAAACCATAGGTTTAAAAACAAACCACTTAAATGCTTAGATGCTATCACATGCTTTTAAATCTTGATCTGTTTGTAACTTAGGTTAATTCACCTAGTGGTGGATGTCATAGTAACCTAACAAACGGTAACGTGTAAACAAGCACAATATAATAGCATAGCACAGGGTGGGTGTAATGTTACGTACACCATTCTGTGCCGCATTAAGCACTGAGCATTCAAATTAAATGGTTAACTCGCCCCTGTATAGAAGCCAGGTGCAATTAAATATAGTACTCTATCATTTAAAAAAATTTGTTTTAAAAGTTCATTTTTTAAAAAAATTATTAAAAGATCTTAAGAAACCAAGGATGAATCAAGTGTGTGTATACACAAGAAAGTCACCCCAAGAACGGAGAAATAATAAGCAGCAGTGCGAGGTGGAATCAGTACTTGTTGAAATACAGTAGAACTTTTCGGAGGAACCTCAAAGGTGTACACTCTAACACTTCGAAAATTTCCAAATGTTCAAAGTATTTCACTGATAGTCCACGGTTGCTAATAACATATAATAACATGTCGGTCACCCCACATCGCGTTCCTACTAGACCATGCAAGGGCACAAAGTTAACAATAAGTCCAGGGTGCCCCTGTAACCATGTCTCTGTATAGGAAGACTAACCTTTACAACCGCACCCCTCAAGAGTATCAGCTGGCGTGCAATATGTTGGTTCATGCAGGGAACAGCATATTTATAAATTTGTATGAAAGAATAACCTTAATTAAGCGTTTTAAGTGAAGGCAGTTTTCCGTGTTAAAGCCAGTCACAGTTACATAAAGATTATTGGGATTTATATTAAAAGTAGTATTAAAGGTCATGTGAAAAATTGCATTATCAATTATGTTTGAAGGTTGTATTAGGAAGTGGGCTATAGTATTGCCACCATTGTCGAAATGCCTCAATACTTATGAGTGAAGCCTCATCATATAGCAGTAGGGGTAGGTGCAAATAGCACCAAGATGGTACAAACATTATGGTGATCTATTTAAGCAAATCAATTTACAGCTGACCTGGCAGTCCAAGAAAAATATATATTAAGGTTTCTTGTTGTTATTAATACAACGAGGTTATAAT
The DNA here is from genome assembly GCF_019279795.1 of Protopterus annectens. Lineage (NCBI taxonomy): Eukaryota > Metazoa > Chordata > Ceratodontiformes > Protopteridae > Protopterus > Protopterus annectens. Next base: position 668,518,335 of record NC_056750.1, on the reverse strand, counting down.
AGTCGTGTGGCCATACCCCCGGGGACAAGAGGTAGATAAGAAAAACAAGTGGTCGATCAGTTACCCTTTTATTACTTCGCTACCACTTTAGTCCTGGACCCGGGGGTGTCTCATTACCTATGTTAAAAACTGTACCCACCTTGTGTTTTGAGCTTAGGGTTAAGTTTTGATTTTTAAATTTTTGAAATTTTTTTGAATTATTAAATTTTAAATAGCTGGAATCAGCTTGATGTTATCCACTGAAATCTATTCCACTCATTTCACCTTTCCAAGTTCTTAAGTTTAAGGATGCAGGTGATAGATGTCATTTCATTTTGCTCAATTTTTTCAATTTGCTCAAATGGTAGTTCTGAGGGCAGGCAAACAGGTCCATCTCTGGGCTCCCCCATTTGTTGCTCAAAATGTTGAATATCTTTGGTTCCAGTTTCCACTCGTGTGGGTCCATGAGATTTCTGCTTAGGTCGTCTGCCAGTGTATTTAGCTTGCCTGGCAGGAATTGAGCTTGTAGGTGCACTTGATAGCTGAAGGCTGTGTTCCACAGAGCCATGGCTAGTCTGCAGAGAGGGTATGAGTGGTTCCTCCCTGCTTGCTTATAACAGTGGTGTTGTAAGTCTTTACCAATAATTGTCCTGGAAGAATGTGGTCCGTGAAGGCTGTCAAAGCATTCTATACAGCTAACATTTCTTTTTGATTGATATGCAGGTGCATTTGACTCTGGTTCGATTTGTCCTGAATGCACTGCCCTGTCAAGTGAACCCTCCATGCATAGTCTGATGTGTCTGTTAAGGTTTGGGCAGCAGGGGTAGAGTGAATGGCAGTCCCTTGTTTTGGTGGCAGGCCTATGCCCACCAAAGGAACTCTGTCTTTAGACAAGGTATGCTAGGAATCATTGACTCTAGGTCCTGAGAATGTTGACACTATAGGCTTTTTAGATACCATTGTAGTTTCCTTATATGCAGTCTTGTATATGGAATTAGTAGAATGCAAGAGGCCATGAACCCCAGTGCTTGCAGTATTTTTTTTGCAGATAGCCTACTTCAAGCTACTGGCCACAAAGACCCAGCTATCAAATGAACTTGTTTCTCTGGTGTGAGGTAGACCATCTGGGAAGTTGTATTCAAGCTTGCTCCCAGGAATACAAAATTTGTTGGCAGGGTACTAGATGGGATTTATTTTCGTTTATGGTGTACCCCAGAGAAGTTAGTAATTTCTTTACAAATGCCAGATGATTTAATAGTATGTCCTGGCTTTCTGCCTGAATTAGACAATCGTCCAGGTATGGGTATATCTGAGTATTTCTTTGCCTGCAAAATGCAATGACTGGAGCTAGGCACTTTGTGAATACCCTGGGCGCAGTAGATAAGCCAAAGGGCAGGGCAGTGCAGAGAACTGATAGTGCATGTAGCCTGCTCTGAAGCGTAGGCATCTTCTGCAAGATTCCCTTATTGGGATGTGCAGGTAGGCTTCCTTTAAATCCAGTGTTGCCAATCAGGCATTTTTGCCTAGCATGGGAAGCAGCTGATGAGTTAGCATTTTGAATTTTGGGATTACCAAAAAGTGTTTAGCATAAACAGGTCCAAGACAGTATGCCAGGAATTCTCTTTTCTGGGTACCAGGAAAAGTCCAGAGTAGAAGCCTTGCCCCCATTCTTCTGGGACAGGCTGAATAGCCCTGATGCTTAAAAGAGAGATAACTTGCTTTTGAGCCTCTGCCCACTGATTTGGGGGTAGGTCTCGCCAACAGTTATGAGTTGTTTGAGGTTGGTAAGGAGTGAAGTGGAATCTGTATCCTTGGAAAACTATATTTAAAACCCATTTGTCTTGGGTAATGAGTTTCCATTTTTTTGCATGCAGGGCGATCTTTCCCCCTAAAGGAACAGTCAGTTGAGCAGGGCTTGGAAGGTTTAAAGTTAAGTCATTGTGACAAGTTTACTATAGGGGGGTGTCTTACTACTCCCTGCTTTGGAAGTGGGATCCCCCCACTGTTTAGGCCTGGAGTACCTTGGGACTGACGCCTGGGTTTGGACTGAAAAGGCCTGGAAGAGGCAGGAAAGGACCAATTCTTAGAAGGCCAGTGCCTACTAAATCTGGGAGGCTGTACTTGCAGGAAATCTTTGACAGTTTGCAGGAAATCTAACAGTTTGCATAGATTTAGCTTTTTGCCTCCATCTTTTTAAGTACTTCTGCTTTGTTGCCAAACAGGCGGTCTTGGTTTAAGGGAACATCCAGTAATTTAGCTTTAACATGATTTGGCAAAGATTGCTCCTGAAGCCAAGCATGCCTTCTAAGTACAGACCAGTGACAGCAGCCCTGCAAGATGCCTCTAATGAATCAAAACCACATTGCAAAGTAAGTTTTCCAACTTGTTCAGCAGAATGCATTAAATCTTGTAATTCTTTATTTTCAGCACAGTCAGGAATCAACATCATTTTCTGTTTAAGCAATCCATGAATATGCTGCTGATACTTTAATATATGAAACTGGCAGCTTAAAGCCCTAATGGCCAAAGTTGCAGAAGTGTATACCTTCTTACCCAATCTGTCCAGGGCCCTGGAATCTCTATTAGAGGGGGTAGGGTTTTTGGCAGTAGTAGCCTTAATGCCTTTGGTTTCCTGTGAAATGGTCTCAGGATCCGCAGTAGGATTCTTAAAGAGGAACTTGTGAGAGTCAGGTACCCCGTAATACCTGTCCGGTTTTCTGGGAGCCAGAGGTAAAGTGTCAGGGGGCCAGGCTAGATTCCGAGAAGGCATCATCTACAATGTCCAGTACAGGAGGGATAGCTAAAGGCCTGTGGTGAGGTAGGAGTAAGAATTCCCTAAGCCTCTTTTTGGAGTCAGAGTAATCCTGGCTTTCCCAGCGGAAATGTTCCCCAAGAGTATGCAAGGTTTCACCAAAAGAGAAATCCTCTGGAGGGGAAGCAGATGGAATGGAGTCCTCTGCATCAGAATCCTTAATAGGTAGAGAAGGGCAACTCCTGGTCAGAGAAAACAGAACTTTCAGAATCCTGATCAGAAGAATCAGAAGGAAAATCAGTTGTAGGTCTCTTAGAGGGAGAAGGGTGGCTTCCCTTGATTAGAGTAATAACGTCTTCAGCCATTTTTATTTGTTTTTTAGGCATAGGGGCCTGACCATGCAGTCTGGGCATCTGTTTTCTAGGCATGGATTGAGTTTTAGGCCTTGAAGAAGATGGCATTGGTTTAATATGCAAGTCAGTTGGGCCTGAATACACCCTAAGAAGCCGGTGCCTGCACAGCAGCTCCGGACCCATCCAAGGTACAGACATCCGCAGGTTCCACAGCCGAAGAAGCATCTCGCGGCATACCGGACTCCGAATGGGTCTCAGAGGCATGCAAATCTGAAGTAGTGGGTATCAGGGGCTGCAAAAGCACCTGAGTACCGGCAAACGGGCGACTAGCTTAGGAGAAGCGTCGTCGGCAGCTTTGAACCTATGCGGTCTGTCTCTGTCTTTATCTTTGCATTTTTTTGGAACGTCTGTAGTCGGGTGGCTTACCGAAGCCATTTCTGGATAATTGAACAATGTACCAAAATATTTAGATGCAAAAATGAACCAACGACTAATAGTGGTTTGAATAAGGCACAAAACCAACAGCTAGGTATATAGTGGTCTGGGCCTAAGCAAGGAATGCAGTACGAATTAAAATCTTTATGAGGTATTTGCTTTCCACAAGAAATAAAATTGTTAACTTTTACTGACATCGGTTTAGAGCAAGAAAAAGGATCCCCCAACGGGGTACTTAGCTTAGCTGAAGACTTCGGATCTGAAACTCAAACGTAAATTTCAGGAGTCGGCCGACCGGCACTTGTGGACTGCTTCTGCTTTGGGCAACACACAGCCAGAAAGACTGATGTAATGCCGTCGGGCTGCATGCTTTATACCCCTGACTACCTGATGTCATAGAAGATGAGACCGCAACCGACGCAGGACCCAAGACTTTGATAACCAGGCCGACTGAGGGCTACCTGCAAGCAGATAACCCAAATGTAATGCCTGCAACAGTGAAACATGGAGAACATCTGAAAGTGCATAGATCTTGGCCTGAAACGTAGATATTTCCTGCAAGATTCCCCGATTGGGATGTGTAGGTAGGCCTTTTAAGTCTAGGGTGGCTAACCAAGTATCCTTGAAAAGCATAGGAAGAAGCTGCTGGAGAGTGCTCATTTTGAAATCACCAGAAAGGTGTTTAGAATGGATAGATCGAGGATTGGGTGCCAGGTACCCTCTTTTCTGGGTACCAGGAAGAGTTTGGAATAGAAAACAATGGCCTATCTGGTCTGCAGGAACATGCTGTATTGCCCTCATGGAGAGCAGAGAAAGGACTTGCTTTTTGGCCTCTGCCCACTGTTTTGGGGGAAGCTCTGGGAACCCTTTTGGGGTTGGCAGAGTGTGGAAACAAAATTTGTATCTATGGGACATTATGTTGAGGACCCATCTGTCGTTGGTAATAGGGGCCCAGTTGCTTGCATGGAAGGAGAGTTTTCCTCCTAGGGGCACAAGCAGGTGAGCAGAGTTAAGGGGTGGAGGTGTAAATAGTCACTGTGGGTTCTTACCATAAGGGGGTGGCTTAGCGCACACTGTTTTTGAAGAAGAGGAACTCCATCTCTTAGATCTCCACTTCCCCTGGAGGGGGGGGTCTGGGATGTCTACTTCCCCCGGGGGGGGGGGGTCTGGGCTGTCTGCTTCCCCTGTTGGGGGCTGGGCTGTCTGCTTCCCATGTGGCGGGGGGGGGGTGTCTGGGCTGTCTGCTTCCCCTGTGGGGGGGGTGTCTGGGCTGTCTGCTTCCCCTGTGGGGGGGGGGGTGTCTGGGCTGTCTGCTTCCCCTGGAGGCGGGGGTATGGGCTGTCTGCTTCCCCGGGGAGGGGGTATGGGCTGTCTGCTTCCCCGGGGAGGGGGTATGGGCTGTCTGCTTCCCCGGGGAGGGGTCAGAAAGGACTAGTGCTTGGAGGGACAATGCCTACTGAACCTCGGAGGCTGGACCTGTAAAAAAAAAAAAAAAAAAAAAAAAAAAAAAAAGTCTAACTGTCTGCATAGATTTAGCTTTCTCTTCCATCTTTTTAAGACCTCTTCTGCTTGGTGCCAAACAAAATGTCTTTGTTCAATGGTGCATCCAATAATTTTGATTTGACATGGTCTGGCAAGGTCTGTTCTTTAAGCCAAGCATGCCTTCCAAGGACAAAACCAGTCACTGCTGCACTGCAAGATGCTTCTAGGGCGGCAAAGCCACATTGCAAGGTGTGCTTAGTAACTTGGCTTGCAGAATGCATAAGCTTTTGTAATTAGTTTCTGCACAAGCAGGAAAGGAAGATATGTTTTGTTTGAGGAGTTCCATGGCATGCTACTGATATTTCAGCATGTGGAACTGACAATTTAGTGCTCTAACAGCAAGAGTTGCAGAGGTGTATGCTTTTTTACCCCATCTGTCTAAAGCTTGGGAATCCCTGTCTGAGGGGGTGGGATTCCTAGCTGAGATTGCTAGATCCTTGGGAGATGACCTCTGGGTCAACAGTAGAAATTTTTGAAAAGGAATTTGTTAGATTCAGGGACTCTAATACCGTCAGGTTTCCAGGGAGCAAGAGGAAGGGTTGTCAGGAGTCAAACTGGATTCCATAAAAACATTATCCACAACATCCAGGACAGGAGGAATGTCTAAAGGTCTGTGCTGTGGTATGTCTAAGAATTCCCAGAGTCTCTTTTTGACTGAGGATAGTCCTTCGCTTCCCATTTAAAATGCTCCCTTAATGTATTGTAGGGTTTCACAAAATGAAAAATCCTCGAGAGGAGAGGCAGAAGGAATGGATTACTCTGCATCAGAATCCTCATAAGCAGAGAGGGGTTGCATGTCTTCATATTCAGAAACCACAGAGTCATTGGACTCCTGTTCAGGTAAAACTACTGGGGACAAGTCTCTCTTTTGGAAGGGGTAGCCTGGTTTCCCCCAATAAGCATAATAAGGTCTTCCATCATTTTAAACATTTGAGATTGAGGCATGGAAGCAGGTGCCTGAGCTTGGGTAGTCGTTTTTTTAGGCGTAGTTCATACCCTGGGCCTTAGAAACTCGGTAGTTTAGAAAGAACTGAAGACGCAAAAGAAGTCTTTGGTTTGTGTCGACTATCGCTAGTGCAAAGAACTTCCTCGGAAGCCGGTGCCTGCTCAGTGGCTCCGGACCCATCAAAAGTAGAGACATCCGCAGGATCTTTAGTCGAAGAAGAGTCTTGCGGCATACTTGACTCCAAATGGGTCTCAGTAGCAGCATGCAAATCCACAGAAGCAGGCATCAGGGGCTGTGAAAGCACCTCAGTGAGGACCGAAGAACTGACTACTAGCTTAACAGAAGCGTCATCGGCAGTTTTGGACCTGTGCGGTCCATCTTTATCCTTGCGATTTTTTTTTGGAAGATCGGTAGACGGATGCCTTACTGAAGCCGTTATCAGAATACAAGAATTGAGAGCAAAACTATTTAGCTACAGTTATGGCCCAACGATGTATAGTTCTGGTGTCAAAGCACAAAAGCGACAGCAAGGGACATTGTGATCTGGGCCTAAATAGGTGACGCAATAAGAATGGGAGTCTCGGTGTGGTATTTGCTTTCCACAGGCGAGACAATTGTTAACTTTTTCTGACATTGGTTAGAGCAATAAAAAGGGATCCCCAACAGGGTACTTAGCTTTAGAAGGCGTCAACTCGAAAACGAAAACTCAGGTAGCGGCTGACTGGCACTGGTGCAAACTGCTTCTGCTTCAGGCTCCTTGGCAGGAAAGACTGATGTAATGGCAACGGCTGCCTGATTTTATACCACTTACGACCTGATGTCAGTCCTAGAGCAACTGATGCAGAAATACTAAGCCTCTGGTATTTGGGTCGACTGAGGGCTACCCCTGGCATGATGACCCAAGTGGGATGACTGCAACAGTGAAACAAGAAGAACATCATCTGTATTTTTAAGATCCTTAACTGATGAGGTGGCACATGGGTTCCAACCATTGTAAACTGTTGATTTCTGATTTTTAATGGTTAGGTTTTTGTTAAACTAAATTCTACAAGTATTCCCAGCTGTTTATCATAAAAAACCCATAGAAGCTGCACTGCCCCATGGACAGCATATAACAGAGAAAGAATTCACCCTCAGAAATAGTAACATCAGCACCAAGAAACAAGTCAAGGAAAGCAGCAGACTCAGGTGAAGTCAGAAAATATGATCAACACTCTGGGTAAGTAGGAGAGAAACAGCTTATATGGGTATTCACTGCAGTATGGAGTGAAAGGTGCCTCCCATATGACTACACAATGACCATTCTAGTGGCAGTGTACAACAAAGGTCATCCACAACTGTAGGCAGTGTAAAGTTATCAAACTATCATCCTGCATGAAAACTGCTAGAGAGGGAGACTGAACTTCTACTACTCTGCATATTCATTTAAGATGGAAGGTGAGCAGTTCAGATTCTGATCACAATGTAGTGCAACCCTGACATCTGCATTGAGAGAGACTGATCCCAACCTAAAGAAGGAATAAAGCTTATAGTGATTTGTAAAACTAGGTACAAAGGACCAAGTAACAACTTCTAGAATACTTTCGGAAAGGGGTGGATTTTAAAAAGCCACAGATGAAGCAAAGTCCCTAACCCTGCCTGAAATAGTTTTGGTACGGTGAATATAACAAAAGGTAACATGCTTAGACAATCATTTGGAAATGGTCTGTTTTGCCACAGGTTGCCCTTTCTTACCTTCACAAAAAATGAATTGATCAGATCTGAAATATTCAGTTCTGTCAAGATAGTACCAAATTTAACTGTAGACATCCAAGGTATGGAGTATCCTCCCTCTCATTTTTACGTTCAGGAAAAAAAAAAACACTGGTAGATGCATAGGTCGGCTTAAAGTAAACACTGATATCACCTTAGTCCAAAAAGATTAGTCTCAAAGAAACCCTCCCTTCAGAGGCTACAGCAACCAGCAAAACGGTTTTCCATGTTAAGAACCTAAAGTCAGCCAGGTTAGTTAGTTCAAATTGAGCAACTGTTAGCTTCTCAGACACAAAATTAAGATCCCAAGGAGGGGTGACCAGTTTTCTTGGAGGCCTCTTATGCAAAACCACTTTCAAAAACATTTTGACATGAGACTGCAGTGAAAGAGGAGAATGCAAGGGCAAATATGCTGAAATGGCACACAAATGAACCTTGACAGAGGAGTAAGAAAAGCCAGAGGACAGCAAATCACACAAATGTAAAAACAGACAACTAGCCCTGAATGGGTGCTGGTTATGTTGTTGGCACCCATTTGCTAATAATATATATATATATATATTTTTTTTAAACTGCAATTGCCACTACTTATCTCCTCCCCAACACTTCTTTGTGGTGCTCTCATCTTTACTAACTTTCAGGCTTCACAACAATCAAAACCTGAACAATGCTATAACAAAATCCACCACTGTACAGCACTAAAAAGCCTACACTGGTTAGAACTACCCCATCAGCTAACATATACACAGCTTCTTACCACCTATACAATTATCCAGAAACCATCTGCTTGCCCAGCACTAACATTTTACACTATGTTCCTAGTCGGTCATTACGATCCAATTTCCAAACACTTCTCTGTCTGTCCACAAACCAATCAAATCTGCTGGGCACTGTCTGTACTCATACACTGTTGCTAAGGCCTGGAACTCCTCACCTCTATCCATCAGGTCAGGTCAATACCCTCCCATCCTTCAAAACCATTCTGAAAGATTTGCTCAACACCAGGATAAACTATATCCCTAAATGTGAACAAATATCAATTCATACCTTACATATCCTTATTTCACAAGTCAGACTTGCTAGACTGTCCTTGGTTTTGGCAGATTGGAACCCCCTTGCAGTTTCTTCTTAAATGTCAGTTTACCTACATTTTTTGAGACTGGTTACCGAATTTAAAATCTCATTTTTATCACCATCATTAGGAAGGTTCTGAGAATATAGCCATGCAGACCTCTTCAAAAACAGTAAATTGGCAATAGCACTTTCATACACACACTTTAAATAACGAGTAGTTTCTTCTACTGCATGTCACCAAGTTATTTAAAGCACATTTTTCCTCACAGTCCTCCTCCGGATAAAACATGCGCCATACTTTCATAATTAGAACACACTAGTCTGATAATTCAAAATTCTGAAAAAAAAAAAAATCAAAGTAGCATAAGTATGCACATTTTTTTTCCATAATCAAATTTTTCCATTCTTATCAGAAAGAATAGGACTGGAACTGACTAGATGTTTAGCAGCAGTCGGATCAACTACAGCTATAACTGCTGGGTCAGCTTTAGGAAAAGTGCATAAAAATGTAAAAGACTGAGGAACTTTATACGTTCTGTCTGCCTTTTTAGGGACACATGTTTGGACCATCAGGAAAACTGCAGGCAGTAATACACATCTTCTAAAGCAGGCAGAATGGGTGTAGGACCTGGAAAATCCTTCAGTAACAACTTGCAGTATTTTTTGAAGGATTGAGAAACCAATACCGGGACATGCCAAAAAGATGCTGAGAAAGAGAACCCCCCCACACACACACACACACACACACACACACACACACACACACACACACACACACACACACACACACACACACACACAGCAAAACAAAAACTGAGCTGTCCTCAGAGTCAGGATCAGAAATCTTTGGAAAAACTGCATCCACCCAGCATATTCCTGTTCAGATTTAGAATTTTAAATCTTTACAGAAAAGAGGTATCCTTTTCTTTTACCAGAAACTACTTTACTAGAATTATCAATAGCTTGAATTAAACCCTGAAACAGACCCAGTAAACTACTCCTTATCCAAAGAAATTTGAGAAGTAGATACATGCTTGGGTTTTGGTTTCTTTTTGATGGGAAAAATAGGGCCAACTGTATTAGTAATTGCAGCAGCTGCTTCACCAAGGATGGATACAGCATTATGACAGCAGGAGACCATCCTGGTTAATGCTCCCAGGAACGATAAGAGTGAGAGATTCTTCCTTGCCCACTGAGGGGACCCCAAACAGCCACAGAGTACATGGCTGACCCCCAGTCCATAATGGCTATAGGTGCTACACTAGAGGGATCCGGGCTAAAAGATGAGTGGGTCAGAGGTACAAATGGCCACTGTAGAGTCACCCACCTGTGGCTGGGGCAACTGCTAGCCTGCTGTGGTGACAAAGGTTGCTTGCTTAGATTTTTTTTTTAATTTTGTGACTAGAAGAAGGACCAGCAGGTAGTCTGTTCTAGGGTCAAACCTGGGACTGTGCCTATTTCCCAGGGAAGACAAGCAGCAAATGCTGGTAAATACTGCAAGTGTACAAGTCACTTGGACAGAAAAACACACCAAAAAGCACTTTAACACTATGCCAGTCCCACAAAAATCTGTTCAGTTATTTTAATCACATTTAAAACTGACAGGAAAAATGAGTGTTCCATTTAAACGCATGTTACAGTCTCATGACAATTTTTTTTTAAACACAGCACTCCTAACTTTTCCTGAAGAGTAAAATAATAAAACAGCAACACCAGTAAAAAAATGGAAGTTTTTCCCCCTAAAGGGAACTTATCTGCCCAGCAAATGAACAGCAGAAGCAGAGAGTTGATCCTTGAAAGCCTCAGAGCAGCATACTTCTTGGTGGCATTAAAGCTCAGAAGTGCTTTGTACCCAGACTTCTTAGTTTACGGGCATGGAAGGTACCCCCGAAGCTTTCAAAGCTGGCCTTGATTTATATCATTGGCAGGATGTAACCCATATAAACTAAGGCTACTGCAGAAGTGATCGATATGATGAACTGGTTTTCCTTCTTTTACCAAATGACATCTGCAACATCAAATTTTTGTCCAAACAGTTCAGGATTTTTGTCAGCATCTACTTCATGGAAATAACCTTGTCCAGCATAATCGGCATTGTGGATTCCCTGTAGGGAGTGACTAAGAACTGTGGTTCAATGCTGATGTCTTGAAGTTGCAGGATATCAACATCATCCATAGTTGGGATTTTACAGAAATGACATACACCCACCAGAAGACAGTACATCACATCAGATTTGCTGGAGACTGAGAGCAACATACAAGGATAGTGCCAAGAACCAACATAACATTCCCAACAGGAACCTACATAATCCAATCTGTTTAACCAGGGGTATCGCCAGCTGTTGTAAACAGCTTTTTAGTAGAAAGTCTAACTGGACAGTTTTTAGAAGTCTGCATTAAAAAGTGGAAATTCCTTATAAAATAGACAACTGTTAATATATTATTGCCCTACCCAAAATGCTGTTTATCAACCTTATACAACGTCAAGTGCCTTCCACTCAAGATGATTAACTTTTAGATTTTTTACAGTGTTTGTACTCTGAGCCAAATCTGAAAGATTCAAATGGATCTGTGTTTTACCCTGCTTAACAAATACATACAAATAAATGAAGCTTTAACTTAATATCAAAAGCTGAGTTGATCTTTTTGGAGTAATTTCCCCCCTCTATTACTTGGGAAACAACTGTGAAGAAACCATGGGAACTTTTTACCATCTTTTTCCAGGTCTTGAGGGAAAGAGATGAAGAAAAAAAGAAAGGTGGGAATGGTGTTTCCTTCTCTCTGACTATTCCCCTGCTGGCAAGTAATTAGCTGTAATGCTGATAGATGAAATTCCATATCCAATATGAGAAAGTTCAGATAAAGACAAAAAAAAAAAAAGAGATGTCACTCAATCCCTTAGCACAACTTCAGAAATGAGAACAGAATGATCACCGTGGGATAGCAATGAAAACCTCAACTGTCACCACTAAGAATGCAGTCTACAGAATCTAGTCCAAGACAAGCAAACTGTTCTGTGTAAAGAAGTTATGATGTTGGCAGATCTGGTATGCAAAATAGCAATGACTGAATATTGCGTAGGCATGCCAATCTCCTGAAAAGGCAGGCTGATAAAGGATAACAGAGTCTCAACTGCTGGGTCTAGTGCTTAAAAGTTAACACTGGACTAGAAAAACCAGTAACATATACTAAAAAAGTACTACACTTGTTGCTGAGAAAAAACTTAGTTCTGTGCCTGGAAAGAACTGCAGACATGGGCAGGAGCAACATCTCCTAGACGCTACCATGACTGCTTTGATGAGTAGTACTATTTAGGGCTGCAGAGAAATTTGATGCAGCAAATGTCTGAGGTAGAAATATTGGTAGCAACTTACTGCAAGAGTCACCCTGCAGTAAAGTCAAACAAACTACCACTAGAAGTCAGCAGATGTCTAATGTGTTAAGCTGCAGTTGTAAACTGTTATGAAGCACTGTCACTCAAAGATGGCCAAAAACAATGCACCCCTTAAGTAGTAACCGAACTCCCCCCAAGAGTGAAGTTCTGTTGTGGTTTAATTTCTTTAAGTCTTCTAGGTTTCTAATACCAGGACGGGAATGGACCCCTTTCCTAAGTCAAAGTATGATTAATGTTTGTGAAATTAGTATTGTTTCACTCTTTGATGTTGGCCAAAATGGCTCTTTGCAGCAGCTGCAACATGCCTAGAACTTAATCCTCCTGCAATTCACATGGAGTTACGTGCATTAGTAAACTATCTAAATAAGAGTAAATTTTTTTTATGACATCCATTGCTCCTACTACTATCGGAACTGCCTGGACATCCTCCTTCAACACTGCCCTCATCCCTGCCTGCAATTCCTGGTACTTTATGACCACGTCTCTGTACGCAAGATACTAATCACTGGGTGTAACCATATGTATGATCAATACTACTTTTGTATTCTTTTCATGCACTACTATATCTGGTTTTCTTATGCTCTATAGTAACACATGCCTTGTTACATTTCAAATCAACCATCCCATTTACAGGTTTACAGCCAAGTACTATGTTAGCTGTCCTTGCAGGTCATTTTTAAAATGTAGCCAAATTCCTAAAGAATCAAGCCCTTCACTTTCTGTGAGGTAAACACTAAGTACATGCTAAGAGAATGAGCAGATTCGCATCACAACTACAGTACGCTCAGCAACTTTTATTTACATTGTGAATACTGTGGGAATTATTGCTGGGTTTTCAACCTACTTGCTGAGCATTTCAGGAACTGTTACTGGGTAGGTAACTGGTGCTCTCTCCTCGGATGGCAGTTTCTGGTCCACGTTGAAGGTGTAGTCATCTACAATGAATGACATGATAAGCGGCAGGAACTTGGTCACCACTTCCACTTCCTACAATGAAGCAGCACAAGAGAATTAGGAACAGCATCTTTGAGATCTGGGTTCAGATCTCTGACCATGAATGAAAATGCAAAGACAACACAGATGACCAAAACTACTTCAGTAGGAATCAGAAATAAAAAAAAAAAAAAATTAGTTTCTAACTATAGTTTGGTCACTAAATAAAACATGCCACTTCTAATAACAGCAGAATCAAAAATCAACAGACTGGTTTATAAGCAAAAAAAAAAAAAAAAAAAAAAAAAAAAAAAGAGTGATACCATGTTAGCAGACAGAAAATGGGGGGGGGGGGGTTTGTGAAAAAATAAATAAATAAAAAAGAAGTTGGGTACTCACCATAATGTTCCATCTGAGCAGTTGTACTTCATTTGTCTTCAACCTTTGGGCATTCGGATCCAAGACAGCTGCATCTGATCCAAGCTCCTCCCCTTACCCATAATGCCCCTCTCCTTCCTTCTCTCAAATCGTTTGCTGTACAAGAAAAGACAAGCCTGACCCAATTAGACCTTACCACTAAAAGGTCTTTACAAAACCTAGGCCAAGCATGACCAGGAGAGCTACAATAGTGCTCTCTCCTAGTTGAAGACAAATTAAGTACAACTACTCAGATGGAACGTTATGGTGAGTACATAACTTCTTTATCTGAAGTACTTTACTTGATTTGTTCAACCATTGGGACAAAGTCCCCAGCTAACACCTGGTGGCCCTTGTGTTAGGATATTCCGGAGCATCGCAGAACCAAAGGATGCCCTAACCCTGGATACTCTAATCCTGGATACTATGTCCAATTTGTAATGAGATATGAAGGTGTGAGATGAGGACCAAGTAGCTGCAGCGCAAATATCCAGCGATACCCTAGACCAAAAGGTTGCTGATGTTGCCATGGATCTAGTTGAATGGGCTTTCATCTGACCCAGAGGGGAGATGCCTTTATCAGAATATGCTCGAATGATGCACTGAAATCCAGCGAGCGATGGTAACTTTGGCAACTGTTTGCCTAGAAAGCATTTGGAGTAGGAGACAAACAACTGGTCAAATATATGAAAAGATTTTCTTTTGTGTAAATAAAACCTCAGTTGTCTGTGCACATCCAGTAAATGTAATTTGTATTCATCCCGGTTTTGGAAGTTTGGAAAGATGACAGGCGAACTGATAGTTTGATTGATATTTGCTTTTGAGGTCACTTTAGGGAGAAAAGAAGGATTTATTGCGCAAGGAAACCCTGTCTTTATGAAAAACCATGTATGGGTCTTTGATGGACAATGCTTGCAGTTCGGACACCCTCCTAGATGAAGTGATACCCACTAAGAAGGCCGTCTTCCAAGAAAGAAACTGTAAATCTACTGATGCCATGGGCTCAAAGGGAGGGGAGACTAGAGCTTGAACAACAAAGGTAAGGTACCAAGGAGGTGTAGGATATTTCACCGGGGGGCCGTAAAAGAAAGGTACCTTTAAGGAAGGCTTTACAAAGCCTAGATGAAGCTAGAGAAGCCATATTTTCCCCCACATGTAAGTTACAGATGGCAGCCAGTTGGACTTTAACACTGTAAGAACTAGCACCTTGGTGAAAGATACCGGCTAGAAATTCTACAACAGCCGGGACAGGAGCCATAAAAGGGATCTAACTCTCACTGAGAGGCCCACAAAGAAAAACATTCCCACTTGCTAGGATATATTTTCCTGGTGGAAGATTTGTGAGCCGCCACCAGTATGGTCTTAACTGGAGATGATAAACCGGGGGTCCTAATCATTACTGGAACTGGAGCAGCCAAGTGGCGAGTTTCAGACTGTCCAGGTCTGGGTGAGGAATCCCCGAGGGATGAGAAATGAGATCCGGAACCAGATCGAAGATGCATGGTGGAACTGCCAGGTGAGACCAAAGAGGGGAACCAGACCTGACGAGGCCAGAATGGTGTAATGAGGATTACTGAGCTCCCAGACCTGCGAGCTTTCTGAAGAAACTTTGGGATAAGAGGTAGTAAGCATAAAGACTGGAAAGCCAAGCATGAACTAGTGCATCTCTGGGGACTTCCCCCTGGGGGGGGGGGGGGTTCAGAGCAAAAAACTCACAACTCACTGCATTTCGTGTTGGAAGGAGATGCGAAGAGATCGCAGAAAGCCTGATCCTACTTCAGGAAGATCTGTTCAGATACTGAAGGATTCAGAGACCACTCGTTAGGCATCAGAATAGTCCTGCTGAGCCTGTCCGCCAGAATGTTGGACTTTTCCAGAATGTGCACTGACACTAGAAAGTGGCTGGTGGAAATTGCCCATTCCCACACTTTAATGGTTTCTTGACAATGGGGGTAAGATCTGGTTCCACCTTGTTTGTTTATATACCAGAGTACGGACATGTTGTCGGACTAAAAAGCAATCGTCCCCAGAGGAAGATGGGCATGAAGGGCTGGCAACGCTAAAATAACCACCCTCATCTCCAGGACATTGATATGCAAATTGGTCTGAGGGGGACCACATGCCTTGGACTGTTCTTCCCGAGCAATGCCCCCCCCCCCACCCTAGCTGGGAAGCATTCGTGGTCACTGTGGGGGGTGGGAGGTTGGGAGAAATGGATGTCCCTCGACAAGATCCAGGGAGAGAATCCACCAGAGAAGAGAGTCTCTGCACGCCCCAGATATACGAATCAGATGGAACACAGGAAGGTCTGTAAGAGACCATTGTACTGCTAGAGTTCATTGAAGAACTCACATGTGAAGCCGTCCAACGGGTAAAAGATTGATTGTGGCTACCATGCAACCCAGAGCCAGCAGAACTGACTCTGCTGATGGAAGGAAAGTCTGTAGGATGCAAGATACATGGAGTCTTAGATTGTGCACCCACTTCGGGGTGAAGTAAACCATCATTTGAACTGTATCCAGCCAGGCTCTGAAAAAGTCTATACTATGAACTGGAGTCAGTGACTATTTGCTGAGGTTGATGGTAATGCCCAGACTGCTAATACAAGGAAGTAGTCCCTGGCTTGGCAAAGTAGGCACTTGGTAGGGGCAGCAAGGAGCTATTTGTCCAAGTAAGGAAAGACCCAATCCGCTGAAGTCTCAGGTGAGCCGCTACCACTGTCATTACTTTGGTGAACAACCTGGGGGCAGTGGCAAGACCAAATGGTAGGTCCCTGAACTGATGGTGATAGTATGCACCCTTGAAGTTGATCAAGCACATCTAATCTTCTGTCTGTAGATAGGGCAGAATAGACTGAAAGGTGACCATCCGGAATTTCTCCTTGGCTACAGACAGGTTCAAGGTGGAAAGATTCAGAAAGAACAGTTGTGTACACTTACCATAAATGTAGATGCTAGAGCGTATTCACTGTTGCAGTAATCACACTTTGGTTATCTGCCTGCAGGTAGCCCTCAGCCCGAATACCAGAGACTTAATATTTCTGCGTCAGTTGCTGTCGCTTAAGGACTGACGTCATGTCATCAGAGGTATAAAAACAGACAGCAGACGCCATTACATCAGTTTTTCTTGTCCCAAATGTCAGGAGCCCCCCAAATATGGAGCTAAGTTATGGTGGGGAAAACATCAACAGTAAAAAGTAAATACCAATAGCCCTGTAAGGGGTGAGTAACAGACAAAGGAGAGAGACAAGGGGGTTGGAGGGTGAGAAACCAGGACTGCAACTGTGAATACACTTGAACATCTACATTTATGGCAAGTGTACACAACTGTACTATGTTCTTCGTGTTTCACTGTTGCAATCATCACACTTGGGTCGATTCCCAAAGCTGAAGAAAAGGTGGAGGCAGTCAAGAAAAGTTGGGGCTGGCTAGAATGCCCTGCAAGACTGCTGTTGCAAAACCCACCCTAGATTTGGAAAAGATAAGCAGGTGGTAATGTTTGGTGAAGGTGTGTACAAAACTCCAGGTAGCAGCTTCCAGAATGTCCCTGGGGACTCCCCTGAGAAATGCTGTAGAGGCAGAAGCTGCCCTACTGGAATGTGTCCTGACCCCCTGAGGGGTTGGTTTCCCATGATGTTTGTAGCAGAAATGGATATAGTGTGCTATCCATTTGGAAATTGTTTGTTTTGAAATGGCCTTTCCCTCTGCCCCTGGTGCAAAACTGACTAGTAACTGGTCAGATTTCCTGAAGGGCTTAGTCCAATCAAGGTAGAATCTGAGCTGTCTGTGCACGTCCAAGGAGTGCAGGATCCTTTCCTCTCTATTTTGAGGATCAGGGAAGAAAGTTGGCAAATGGATAGATTGGTTGAAAGCCACACTGGACACCACTTTAATCATAAAGGAAGGATCAAGTCCTGGGGGAGACCCTGAAAGCATGAAAAATAATGAAGGGTTCCACAGCCATAAGTGCCTGTAGCTCAGACACTCTTCTAGCTGAAGTGATGGCTAGAAGCAAGGCTGTTTTCCAAGAGAGGAATTTTAACTCTGCTGATGCTCCAGGCTCACGGGGTGGGGGGGGGGGGGCATGAGCTTTTCCAGTACAAAGTTAAGGTTCCAAGCAGGGGTGGGTGCTCTCCTTGGTGGCCTTATGTCGTCTGCCCCTCTCAGGAACTGTTTGATGAGAGGGTGAGAGAAGAGAGGTGGGCTCAGTGTTGTAATGAGCCAAGATGGCAGAGGCATGGATCTTAATGGAGAAGGACAGGCCTCTGTAGAGTAGATCAGCTAGGTAATCCAGGAGTAGAGGTAAGGAGGGCAGTGTTGTGTCCTCTCCTTTAAATTAAATCCAGGAACAATACATTTTCCTCTTATCAGCATAGGATTTCCTGGTACTGGGTCTTCTGGCTTCAAGAATGACGTCCAGCACCTGCTTGCTTAGGCTGGTCACTGGGGGAGAATTCAAGGAATAAGCCAGGCTACAAGATTCAGGGTTTGCATTTGCGGATGCAAGATCTGTCCCTCCTGCTGAGTGAGAAGGGCTGGGATCTGGTGTAGGTGCCAGGATGGCACCGGTGACAGGCTGCGCAATAGTGGGTACCAGTGCTGGTGTGGCCAGTCTGGGGCAATCAGGACAGCCCTTGGTCTGTCCTGTCTTACTTTGAGTAATATTCTGGTAAAAAGAGGCAGAGGGGGAAATTAACAGATTGAGGGGTTTACCCACTGGAAGGATAGGGCATCCACTATCCAGGCCTTGCTGTGAGGTATCCTGGTGCAGAATTTGCTGAGCTGGTGATTGTAGGGGGAGGCAAAAAGGTCCACCTCTGGGGTCCCCCATTTCTGGGTTAGAAGGCTGAAGGTGCTGGGGTCTAATTGCCACTCGTGTGGGTCCAGGAGATTTCTGGTTAGATAGTCTATGACAGAGTTTTGTTTGCCTGGCAGGAACTGAGCTTGCAGATGAATATGCATGTCCAAGTGCGTGTTCCACAGGGCCATGGCTAGCCTGCATAGTGGGTAAGAGTGGGTCCCCCCTGCTTGTTGATGTACCACATAACTGTGGTGTTGTCTGTTTTTAATAGCAGGGGTCCTGGTAAGAGTAAGGATCTAAAAGCTGTCAGAGCATGCTGAACAGCTAGCATCTCTTTTTGGTTGATTTGCAGAAGAATTTGACTTGGGCTCCAGTGGGCATGAATCCACTTGTTGGCCAGATGTGCCCCTCCAGGCATAGTCTGATGCGTCTGTGCTTAGGGTCTGGGCAGCGTGGGGTTAAGTAAAGGGAAGTCCCTTGATGTGGTTGCATGCTGCTGCCCACCAAAGAAACTCTGTCCTTAGACAAGGTTGTTTGTCACCACAGCGGAACTCTGGTCTGCTAATGATTGGCAGTCTATTTTTATGGTGCAGAGTTGCCAGCCCAATGCCCAGCCTTCAGCGAAGGCACACCCATTCACGCAGGTCTTTTGAAGGCCACTCGACCGTGGGAAGGACACGCAGACTCCACAGAGAAGGCACGCCAGCCGAGAATCGAACAGGAGAACCTCTTGCTGCGAGGCAAAAATGCTGCTGCTGTACCACCGCAGCTATTGTCCTTAGACAAGGTATGATAGTTAAAAAAGGTTTCCAGGTCCTGAGAATGTTGGCACCTAAGACTTTTTAAGTACCACTGAAGTTTCCTCATATGCAGTCTGGCATATGGAATTAGTAGAATGCAAGAGGCCATGAACTCTAGGACCTGCAGGATTTTCCTTGCAGATAGCTGTGTTCTGGTGGTCTTGAACTCTAGGACCTGCAGGATTTTCCTTGTAGATAGCTGTGTTCTGGTGGCCATGTGAGTGAAGTAGCCTGTCAGATAGGCTTGTTTTTCTGGAGTAAGGAATGCCATCTGGGATGCTATGTCCAAGCTTACTCCCAGGAATACAATCTTTGATCTGGGGACTAGTTTTGATTTATTTTCATTGATAGTGTACCCCAGGGAAGTAAGAAGATTCTTTATAAATGTCAGGTGCTGCAACAACTTTTCCCAACTGTCTGCCTGGATCAGGCAGTCATCCAAGTATGGGTAAATTTGAATATTTCTCTGTCTGCAATAGGCAATGGCTGGAGCCAGGCATTTTGTGAAGATTCTGGGAGCAGTGGATAAGCCAAAGGGAAGTGCAGAGAACTGATCATGCATAGATCCTGCTGTGAAACGTAGGTATTTCCTGCATGAGTCTCTGATAGGGATGTGCAGATAGGCTTCTTTTAGGTCTAGGGTGGCTAACCAAGCATCTTTGGACAGCAGAGGAAGCAGCTGCTGAAGGGTGAGCATTTTGAATTTTGGTACCACCAGGAAGGTGTTTAGAATGTAAAGATCTAAGATAGGGTGCAAAGTGCCCTCTTTTTTGGGTACCAGGAAAAGTCTGGAATAAAACCCTTGACCTATCTGCTCTGCAGGAACAAGCTGAATTTACCTTATGGAGAGCAGGGATTGAACTTGGTTTTGTGCTTCTGCCCACTGGTTTGGAGGAAGGTCTGGGAACCCTTTTGGGGTTGGCAGTGAGTGGAAGTAAAATTTGTACTCCTGGGATACAATGTTGAGGACCCATTGGTCTTTGGTGATGGAGGACCAGTTTTTTGCATGATGGGCAAGTTTTCCTCCTAAGGGCACGAGCAACTGGGCAGAGGTGAGAAGTGGAGTTGAAAAGTCACTGTGAATTCTTTCCGTAAGGGGGTGGCTTAGCACTCCCTGTTTTAGGAGTGGAGGCACTCCATTGCTTAGATCTCTGCATACCCTGAGACTGTAATCTTGGGGGGGGGGGTCTGTATCCCCTGGGTCTAGTTTGAGATAGCCTTGAAGGGGCTGGAAAGGACCAATGTTTCGAGGGGCAATGCCTACTGAATCTTGGAGGCTGCACTTGCAAAAAATCTGACTGTCTGCATAGACTTAGCTTTTTCTTCCATCGTTTTTTAGAACTTCTGCTTTGGTGCTAAACAGATTGTTATTGTTCAAAGGAGCATCTAGTAATTTTGATTTGACATGGTCTGGCAAGGTCTGCTCCTCAAGACAAGCATTCCTTCTCAGTACAGAACCAGTGACTGCTACCCTGCAAGATACTTCTAAAGTGTCAAAGCCACACTGCAAGTTATGCCTGCTGACTTGGCTTGCAGAATGCATAAGCTCCTATAATCCTTTGTTTTCAGCACATTCTGTAAAGGTAGATAATGTTTGCTTAATAAGTTCCATAATATGCTGTTAGTATTTCAGCATCTGAAACTTGCAATTCAATGCCCTAATGGCAAGAGCTGCAGAGGTGTATACTTTTTTTTTACCCCATCTGTCTAAAGCTCGGGAATCCCTGTCTGAAGGGGCGGGATTCTTAGCTGTGATTGCTTTTATACCTTTAGGCCCCTGGGAAACTACGTCTGGGTCAGCAGTAGAACTTGTCTGGTTTCCTTAGAGTAGGGGGTAAGGTATCAGGAGTTAGACTGGACTCCATAAAGACATCGTCCAATACATCCAAAACCGGAGGGATTGCTAAAGGTCTATGTTGTGGCAAATCTAAAAATTCTCAAAGTCTCTTTTTGGACAGAGGATAATCCTGGCATTCCCAGTGGAAATGCTCTCAAAGTATGAAGGGTATCACCAAATGAAAAATTCTCTGGAGGGGAAGCGAGTCCTCTTCATCTGAATCCTCATAAGCAGATAAAAACATGTCTTCACATTCAGAAACTTCAGAGTCGGACTCTGTCTGTTAGAGCTGACGTCAGGGGTATAAAAACAGGCAGCAGACGCCATTACATCAGTTTTTCTTGTCCCAAACATTAAGCGCCCCCTAAACAGGGAGCTAAGTTATGGTGGGAAATACATCACCAGTAAAACGTAAATACCAATAGTCCCCGTAAGGGGTGAGTAATAGACAGAGAGGAGAGAGAGATAAGGGGTCTGGAGGGTGGGAAACTAGGACTGAAACATCTACATTTATGCTAAGTGTACACAACTGTACTATGTTCTTAGTGTTTCACTGCTGCAGTCATCACACTTGGGTTGATTCCCAAAGTTAAGGAAGGGTGGAGGCAGTCAAGAAGTGTTAGGGCTGGCTAGTAGGCCTTGCAAGACTGCTGTAACAAATCCAGCTCTGGATTTAGAAAATATTGTAAGTGGTAAGGCCTGGTGAAGGTGTGTACAGACCTCCAGGTTGCAGCTTCCAGAATTTCCCTGGTAGGGATTCCCCCGAGAAATGCTGTAGAGGTGGAAGTAGCCCTAGTGGAAAAGTACAGTTTTGTACCTACCATAAATGTAGATGTTAGAGTGTATACATTGCTGCAGTCATTACACTTGGGTTATCCTGCCATCAGGCGGTTCCCCAGTCGGCCTGAGTTCCAAAGTCTTGGTCCAGCGTCGGTTGCTGTCGCCTCCTCCCTGACGTCAGTGCGACAGGGGTATACAAGATGCAGCCGATGCCATTTTCTTCAGTTTTTCTTGCCCCAGATGTCAGGTGCCTCTAAATAGGTAGGCAATTCCAATTGCTAATAAAACATACATAAAAAAAGCAAAAAAAACAACTTACAGCTACCAACAAATACTCCCCACAGGTAGTAAGGGTAGAAGACATAGGTACGTACCAGCCAGAAAGAGGGGAAGGAGGGAGGGTAACTTGGACTGCAGCAGTGTATACACTCGAACATCTACATTTATGGCAGGTACAAAACTGACTGTACTATGTTCATCGTGTTACACTGCTGCAGTCATTACACTTGGGTAGAATCCCAAAGCTGAGGTAGGGTGGCTGGTTCTATAAGGCATTAGGGGTGGCTATAAGGCCCTGCAGCACTGCATTGGCGAAGCCAGCTCTGGATTTAGAGTATAGAGGCAGATGGTAATGCTTGGTGAAAGTATGCACAGAACTCCAAGTTGCTGCTTCCAAATTATCCTTGGTAGGTACTCCCCTGAGGTAGGCAGTTGAAGTGGCTGTTGCCCTGGTGGAGTGAGATCCAATGCTGCTAGGTACAGGTTTTCCATGGTATGTGTAGCAGAAATGTATACAATGACCTATCCATTTTGAAATGGTCTGTTTTGAAATGGCTTTTCCCTGTGCTCCTGCACCATATGCTACCAATAATTGCTCAGATTTTCTGAAAGCTTTGGTTTTGTCCAAATAGAAGCGTAACTGCCTGTGAATGTCCAAAGAGTGCAGTAGTCTCTCCCCTTTATTCTGTAGTTTAGGATAAAAAGTTGGCAGGTGAATAGTTTGGTTTAGAGCCACACTGGATACCACCTTTGGCATAAATGTAGGGTTAGTTCTTAAAGACACCCTGTCCTGGTGGAAAATGAGGAAAGGTTCCAATGCCATTAGTGCCTGTAATTCTGAAACTCTTCGTGCTGATGTTATTGCCAGGAGCAGAGCAGTTTTCCAAGAGATATACTTTAATTCTGCTGTGTTAGCTGGTTCAAAAGGAGGTAACGTTAGTTTTTCCAAAACAAAGTTGAGGTCCCAAGTTGGAGTACGTGCTCCACGGGGCTGTCTTATGTTTTTAGCCCCTCTGAGGTACTGTTTTAACAGAGGATTAGAGAAAACTGGTGGATCCGTGTTGTAATGAGCAGAGATGGCAGAGGCGTGGATCTTGATGGATGAGAAGGAGAGGCCTTTGTCCAGCATCTCAGTTAAGTATTGTAGTATCTGAGGAATGTATGGGACAAGAGGGTCAAAGCTGTGAGCTTGGTTCCAGGCACAAATTCTCTTCCATTTATCCGAATAGGCTTTCCTGGTACTAGGCCTTCTGGCCTCCAGAATGACATCCATAACAGCTTTGGAGAGAGGCATTGCTTGACTAAGGAATCTTCCATGTAGCTAGGTTTAAGGTCTTTGGCTGGCTGTGTAGTACTTGATTGTTGTGCTGAGGAAGCAGATGTGGGATTTGAGGCAAAATCCAGGGTGGTTCTTGTGCTAAGCTCCTTAAGATTGGGTATCAGTGCTGGCGTGGCCAGTCTGGTGCAATCAGAATCATCTTTGCCTCTTCTTGCCTGGCTTTTCTGAGTACCTTTGGCAGGAGATGTAGTGGTGGGAAAGCGTATACTTGTAGGTTTTTCCAGCTGTATGAGAGGGCATCCACTTTCCATGCTTGTGGATGTTAACTCCTTGTGCAGAAATTTTGTAGCTGGCAGTTTATTGGGGATGCAAACATATTTATGTCCGGGCTCCACCATTTCTCTGTTATCATTCTGAATATTTGTGGATTCAATTCCCATTCCTGGGGATCCATGATGTTTCTGCTTAAGTCGTCTGCCAGTGTGTTTTTCTCTCCTAGCAGGAATTGTGCTTGCAGATGAACATGAAGGTTTATAGCCGTGTTCCACAAGGGCATGGCTTGTCTGCATAGGGGGTAGGAGTGAGTGCCCCCTTGCTTGTTTATGTACCACATAACTGTGGTGTTGTCCGTCTTTAGCAGTAGTTGTCCTGGATGCAGCGGGTCCTTGTAAGCTATAAGAGCATTTTGTACAGCTAGCATCTCTTTTTGATTGATGTGAAGATGCCTTTGTTCTGCAGGCCACGTGACCTGAATACATTTGCCTGCCATGCGTGCTCCCCTGGCGTAATCCGATGCATCTGTTGTCAGTGTTTGCCTGGCTGTGGGTTGTGTAAAAGGCTGTCCCTTGTTGAGGTGACAAGCTTGAGCCCACCATTGAAACTCCTGTTGAAGGCAAGGGATTAGTGGTATAACTGTTTCCAAACTTTAACAGTGTCGAGACCATACATTCTTTAAGTACCATTGTAGTTTCCTCAAATGCAGTCTGGCATATGGAACTAGTAGTACGTAGGATGCCATGTAACCAAAGACCTGCAGAATTTTTCTTGCAGGGAAATGGGTCTTTGTTGCCATCAATTGAAAGTATTGAGACAGTTGCCCTTGCTTGTCTGGTGTGAGTTAAGCCATCTGGGCAGTTGTGTTCAAGCTGGCACCCAGGAATATAATCTCTTGTGAGGGCACTAGTTTTGATTTCTTTTCATTTACTGTGTACCCCAGGCAACTTAACTTTTTTACAAACGCCAGATGCTTTAGAAGAATGTCCTTGCTCTCTGCTCGAATCAGGCAGTCGTCCAGGTACGGATAAATATGAATTCCTTTCTGTCTGCAAAATGCAATTACTGGTGCCAGGCACTTTGTGAAGACTCTGGGCGCAGTAGATAAGCCAAAGGGCAGTGCAGAGAATTGGTAGTGCTTTGAACCAGCTATGAATCTGAGGCATCTTCTGCAGTTTTGTCTGATAGGAACATGCAGGTATGCCTCCTTGAGGTCTAAAGTCACGAGCCAAGCTTTCTTGCCCAGCATGGGAAGAAGCTGCTGTAATGTCAACATTTTGAAGTTCTGAACATCCAGTTAAGTGTTTAGAGATGAAATATCCAGAATGGGCCTCCAGGCTTTGTCCTTTCTGAGTACCAGAAAGAGTCTTGAGTAAAATCCTTGTCCTTGCTCCTGTGATGGTAACTTTTGAATAGCTCTCATATCCATGAGTGCTGTAATTTGTTTTTGAGCCTCTGCCCATTGATTTGGTGGTAGATTTGACATTCCTTTTAACCTTGGCAGCGTGTGAAAGTGGAACCAGTAACCTTGAAATACAATGTTGAGAACCCATTTGACTTTGGTGATCATTTGCCAATTGTGGTAGAAGAGTGCCAGTTTTCCTCCCAAGGGGGCTGTCAAGAGGAATTTGTTTGGCAGCTGTAGTGGGAAGTCATTGGAGCTGCTTTTTATATGGCTGGGGCCTGTCTTCCCCTTCTTTCTGGCCTGATGCAACCCATTGTCGAGGCCTGTAAGGACCTTGTGTTTGACCTCTACCTCTTGGACGTCTGTATCTTCCCCTTTGAGGTCTGTCTAATTGGAAAGGACCAATTCTTAGTTGGCCAGTTTCTGCTAAATCTAGTGGGCTGAACCTGTAAGAAATCCTTCACCGTTTGCATAGATTTGCCTTATCCTCCATTTTCTTTAATACCTCTTCTGCCTTAACTCCAAATAATACATCCTGCTGCAAAGATGCATCCAATAATTTTGCTTTAACATGATCTGGTAACGTATGTTCTTTTAACCAAGCATGTCTTCTAATGACAGAGCTTGTAACTGCTGCTCTGCAGGAGGCCTCTAGAGAATCAAAACCACATTGCAAAGTATGCTTACCCACTTGTTCAGCTGCATGCAATAAATCCTGCATTTCTTTAAAATTAGGAGGCTTTGATTCTGGAAGCATTTTTTGTTTTAACTGAGACAGTAAAAATTGCTGATATTTTAACATGTGAAACCGGCAATTTATGGCTCTCATTGCTAAAGTTGCAGACGTATATGCTTTCTTTCCCCATCTGTCTAATGCTCTGGAATCTCTGTCAGAGGGAACTGGATTCTTGGCTGATGAGGCCTCAACTCCTTTGGGTCCCTGAGAAATGGTTTCAGGGTCAGCTACAGGGCTTTTATACAGAAATTTATGTGAGTCAGGGACTCTGTAGTATCTGTCAGGTTTAACAGGAGCTGAAGGTAAGGAATCAGGATTTAAGCTGGATTCAGTATACACATCATCCACAATATCTAACACTGGCGGAATAGCAAGAGATCTGTGTTGAGGTAATAAAAGGAAGTCTCTGAGCCTTTTCATGGATTCTGAGTAATCCTGGCCTTCCCAGTGGAAATGCTCCCTCATGGTATGAAGGGTTTCCCAAAGGAGTAGTCCTCAGGCGGTGAGGCTGATGGACTTGATTCCTCAGCATCAGAATCCTCATAAGGGGGTAAAGAGTATCCTAGGTTTGAGGATGAAGCAGAAGAGATGGACACCTGGTCCGATGAGTCAGTCTGCATCCTGTCTTGGCCTTTTATCAGGAGGGGGATGGGACCCCCTGATCAGAGTGATTAGGTCTTCGGCCATTTTGAGCATTTGTTTCTTAGGCATGGAGGCCTGTCCTAGAGAATGCTGCATTTGTTTCTTTGAGTTTAAAGGAGGCTTCGACTTAGCTGAGGGTTTAATGCTTAACTGAGTAGGTCTAAAGACACCCTTTGAAGCTGTGGGTTGCTCAGCATCCTGGATCCCTTTGAAAGGTTAGTCTCGGTAGGCTGAATAACTTGTGCGTCTGAAGGCCCAGCCATCTCCATGTGGGAGTCAGAGGCGGCCTGTGGTTCTACAGAAGCGGTCGTCAGGGGCTGCGAAGGCGCCTTGCTGAAAACCAGAGAACTGGCGACTGGCCTAGAAGAGGCGTCGTCGTCAGTTTTGGGCCTCGGATGCCTATCCTGGTCTCTGCGCTTTTTGTGTATTCCGGTCGTCGGAAGTTCCGACGGCATAGTATAATTGCATTTTCTACCAAAATAATGTCGGGCAAAAATCAAACAGACATTTAATAGTGCGCTTGTTAAACCTAGAGCAAAACCGACAACCAGTGATGTCGTGGTTTGGGCCTAGGCATGGGATACAACAGGAACGGTAAGTCCTTATGAGGTATTTGCTTCCCACAAGAAATACAGTTATTAACTTTTACTGACATCTGTCTGAGGCAAGAAAAAGTTTCCCCAACGGGGTACTTAGCTTTGTAGAAGAATTCGGTTCTGGATTCGGAATGAAAATCTCAGGAGACAGCCGACCGGCACTTGCGAACTGCTTTTGCTTCTGGCACCGCGCAGCAAGAAAGACTGAAGAAAATGGCATCAACTGCATGTTTTATACCCCTGTCGCACTGACGTCACGGAGGAGGCGACAGCAACGGACTCCGGACCAAGACTTTGGAACTCAGGCTGAATGGGGAACCGCCTGACGGCAGGATAACCCAAGTGTAATGACTGCAGCAGTGTAACACGATGAACATGTGGTCTGATCCCCTGTGGGGTAAGTTTTCCATGGTGCTTGTAGGAGAAATGGATGCAGTGCGCTATCCATTTGGAAATGGTTTGCTTCGAAATCCTCTGCCCCTGTAGCAAAGCTGATTAGCAGCTTGTCAGATTTTCTGAAAGGTTTAGTCGTAGAATCTGAGCTGTCTGTGCATGTCCAAGGAGTGCATGATCCTTTCCACTTTATCCTGAGTGTTAGGGAAGAAGGTTGGCAAATGGATGGACTGGTTTAGAGCCACACTGGACACTACCTTAAAAGACAGGTTAGCCCTGAGGGAAACCCTGTCAGCATGGAAAATAATGAAGGGTTCCACAGCCATTAGTGCCAGTAACTCACTCTTTTTGCTGAAGTTATGGCTAAAAGCAAGGCTGTTTTCCAAGAGAGGAATTTTAACTCTGCTGAAGCTGCAGGTTGAAAAGAAGCAGCGTGAGCTTTTCCAGTACAAAGTTAAGGTCCCAGGCAGGGGTGGGTGCTCTCCTAGGGGGCCTTAAGTTGTTAGCCCCTCTCAGGAACTGTTTGATGAAAGGGTGAGAAAATAGAGGTGGGCTCAGTATTATAAGGAGCTGAGGCATGAATCTTAATGGAGAAGGATAGGCCTCTGTGGAGTAGCTCTGCTAGGTAATCCAGGATTAGAGGTAAGGAGGGCACTGCTGTGTCATTCCCTTCAGACCGATTCCAAGAACAATATCTTTTCCACTTTTCAACACAGGATTTCCTAGTACTAGGCCTTCTGGCTTAAAGAATGATGCCCAGCACCTGTTTGCTGAGGGTTGCTGGTGGTGTATTCAAGGGATAAGCCAGGCTGCAAGGTTTAGGGATTGCAATTGTGGATGCAAAATCTGCCCCCTCCCCCATGCTGATACAGCAGGATAGGAGTCTGGGTAAAGGTGCCAGGCTGGCACTGTTGTCAGACTGTGCAACAGTGGGCACCAGTGCTGGCGTGGCCAGTCTGGGCCAATAAGAATTGCCCTTGGTCTGTCCTATTTTACCTTAAGTAGTACTTTTGAAAGTAGGAGCAGAGGGGGAAAGGCATAAATTGAGAGGTTTTCCCATTGAAAGGATAGGGCATCCACCTTCCAGGCCCTGCTGTGAGGGTTCCTGGTGCAGAATTTGCTCAACTGGTGGTTCTCAGGGGAGGCAAATAGGTCTACCTCCGGTGTCCCTCACCTCTGGATCAGAAGGTTGAAGGTGTTTGGTTCCAATTTCCACTTGTGTGGGTCTAGGAGATTTCTGTTTAAGTCGTCTGCCAGTGAATTTTGTTTGCTTGGCAGGAATTGAGCTTGTAGATGCACTTGGTTGTTCAAGGCTGTGTTCCACAGGGCCATGATTAACCTGCAGAGTGGGTAAGAATGCCCCCCCTCCAGCTTGATTATGTACCACATAAAGTACAGTTGTGTACCTACCATAAATGTAGATGTTCAAGTGTATTCACTGTTGCAGTCATTACACTTGGGTTATCCTGCTGGCAGGCTACCCGCAGTCAGCCTGAATTCCAAAGTCCTGGTCCGGTGTCTGTTGCTGTCGCCTCTTCCCGGACGTCAGTGCGCCAAGTGTATAAAAGATGCAGCCGACGCCATTTTCTTCAGTTTTTCTTGCCCCAGAAGTCAGGTGCCCCCAAAAAGGTAGGCTAAAAATTCTGCTCATAAAAAAGCATGCACTAACATAAACATTACCTTTATCCACAAGCAAATACACCACATAGGTTGTATAAAATAGAGAAGTACAGATAAGTCCCAGCAATGAAAGGGGGATGGAGGGAGGGTAACCTGGACTGCAACAGTGAATACACTCTAACATCTACATTTATGGTAGGTACACAACTGTACTATGTTCATCGTGTTTCACTGTTGCAGATTACACTTGGGTTGAATCCCAAAGCAGAGGTTGGGTGGCTGAGCCTAGATAGAATTAGGAGTGGCTATGAGGCCCTGCAGAACTGCAGTGGCAAAGCCTGCTCTGGATTTAGAGTAAAGAGGTAAGTGGTACTGCTTTGTAAAAGTGTGCACTGAGGTCCAAGTTGCAGCCTCCAAAATGTCCTTGGTTGGTACTCCTCTGAGGAAGGCTGCTGAAGTGGCTGCTGCTCTGGTTGAATGTGGCCTAATGCCCTTAGGCACTGATTTGCTATGTTGTGAATAGCAGAAACAAATGCAGTGGCCTATTCATTTTGAAATAGTCTGCTTTGAAATAGCTTTTCCTTGCGATCCTGTAGCATATGCCACTAAGAGTTGCTCAGTCTTTCTGAAGGCTTTAGTTTTGTCCAATTAGAAGTGTAGCTGTCTGTGTATGTCCAAAGAATGCAGAAGTCTCTCCCCCTTATTCTGTGGGTTTGGATAAAAGGTAGGCAAATGAATGGTTTGGTTAAGAGCCACACTGGACACTACCTTAGGCATAAATGTTGGGTTTGTACATAGATAAACCCTGTCCAGATGGAAAATAATAAAAGGTTCCACAGCCATTAGTGCCTGTAACTCTGAGACTCTTCTTGCCGTGGTTATTGCTAGAAGCAGAGCAGTTTTCCATGATAAGTATTTTATCTCGGCTGTACTGGCTGGCTCAAAAGGAGGCAGTGTGAGCTTTTCCAAGACAAAATTGAGGTCCCATGCAGATGTTGGAGCTCTCCTTGGAGGTCGTATGTTTTTGGCCCCTCTGAGGTACTGCCTTAGCAGTGCATGTGAAAAGATAGGTGGATCCGTATTGTAATGAGCTGAAATGGCAGAGGCATGGATCTTAATTGATGAGAAGGATAGGCCTTTGTCCAGCATCTCAGTTAGGTATTGTAAAATCTGAGGAATACTTGGTACAAGCGTGTCCATTCCTTGTGCCTGGTTCCAAGCACAGAATCTCTTCCATTTCACTGTATACGATTTTCTGGTGTTAGGCCTCCTGGCCTCCAAAATAACATCCATAACTGCTTTAGAGAGAGGTGTGTTCTGAATGGTTAAATTATCAGCCATGCAGCCAGATTTAGGGTTCTGAGCTGGCTGTGCAGGATCTGATTGGTTTTGTTGGGTCAGCAAATGAGGAATTTGGGGTAATGTCCAGGCTGGGCCTTGAGACAAGCTCTTTAGAATTGGGTACCAGTGCTGGTGTGACCAGTCTGGAGCAATCAATATCATTTTTGGCTTCTCTTGTCTGACCTTTAGGAGTACCTTGGGGAGGAGAGGCAATGGAGGAAAGGCATATACCGTAAGGGTTTTCCAGCTGAATGATAGGGCATCCACTTTCCATGCTCGTTTGTGATAAGTCCTTGTGCAGAATCTCTGTAGTTGGCAGTTGTGCGGGGAGGCAAACAGATCTATGTCTGGGCATCCCCATTTCCTTGTTATCATGCTGAAGATTTGTAGATCTAGTTTCCACTCGTGAGGATCCTTGAGATTTCTGCTTAGTTCGTCTGCCAGAGTATTTGTCTTTCCTGGCAGGAATTGTGCTTGCAGGTGTACTTGATAAGTCAATGCTGTGTTCCACAAAGTCATGGCTTGTCTGCAGAGTGGGTAGGAATGTGTGCCTCCCTGCTTGTTTATGTACCACATGACTGTAGTATTGTCCATCTTTACCAGCAGTTGTCCTGGATGAAGTAGATCCTTGAAGGCTGTCAGGGCATTCTGAACAGCTAACATCTCTTTTTGATTGATATGAAGATGCATTTGGCTTGCTGGCCATGCTCCCTGAATACATTTTCCTGCCATGTGGGCCCCCAGGCATAATCTGATGCATCTCCTGTTAGTATTTGCCTGGCCGTGGGTAGAGTGAATGGCTGTCCCTTGCTGTGGTGACAGGCCTGTGCCCACCATCGAAACTCCTGTTGCAGGCAGGGAATGAGGGTAATTAATGTTTCCAGGCTGTGGCAATGTTGAGTCCAAACACTTTTTAGATACCATTGTAATTTCCTCATTTGCAGTCTTGCATATGGAATTAGTAGAATGCAGGAAGTCATGAAGCCCAAAGCCTGCAGAATCTTTTTTGCAGATAACTGGGTCTTTGTTGCCAACATTTCGAAGTAAGAAGTCAGCTGCCTTTGTTTGTCTGGCGTGAGATAAGCCATCTGGGCAGTTGTATTTAAGCTTGCACCCAGGAATATTATCTCTTGAGAGGGTACTAGTTTTGATTTATTTTTGTTTACTGTGTACCCTAGGCAAATTAGTAATCTTTTTTCAAATGCCAGATACTTCAGTAGAATGTCTTTGTTCTCTGCTTGAATAAGGCAGTCGTCCAAGTAAGGGTATATTTGAATTCCTGTCTGCAGAAAGCAATTACTGGTGCCAGGCATTTTGCGAGGACCCTGGGCGCAGTAGATAAGCCAAAGGGCAGTGCAGAGAACTGGTAGTGCATTGATCCAGCTATGAATCTGAGGCATCGTCTGCAATTTTGTCTGATTGGGACATGCAGGTATGCCTCTTTTAGGTCCAAAGTTACAAGCCAAGCCTTCTTGCCCAGCATGGGCAGAAGCTGCTGCAGAGTCAACATTTTGAATTTTGGAATGTCCAGAAAAGTGTTTAGAATAGACAGGTCCAGTATTGGTCTCCAGGCTTTGTCTTTTCTGGGTACCAGGAATAGTCTGGAGTAAAATCCTTGTCCCTGCTCCTCTTGCTGTGGTACTCGCTGAATGGTCCTCATGTCCATGAGGGATGTAACTTGTTTTTGTGCCTCTGCCCATTGATTTTGTGGCAGGTCTGGCATACCTTTTGCCTTTGGCAGGGTGTGAAAGTGGAACCTGTAGCCCTGGGACACTATGTTCAAGACCCATTTGTCCTGGGTGATTATATGCCAATTTTGTGAAAAAAGTGCTAGTTTACCCCCTAAGGGAGCTGCCAAAAGATAAGTGCTTGATATTGGCAGAGGAAAGTCATTGGGATGGTTTTCTATATGGCTGTGATTTTTCTTCTCCGCTTTTGGAGGTAGAAGCACCCCATTGTTTAGGCCTGTATGAGCCTTGGGGCTGGGATCTGCCTCTAGGGCATCTGTATCTGCCTCTTTGTGGCCTGTCTGACACTGGAAAGGACCAATTCTTTGAAGGCCAGTTCCTGCTAAATCTGGGTAGTTGTACCTGTAAGAAATCCTTAACTGTCTGCATAGATTTCGTTTTATCCTCCATTTTCTTCAACACCTCTTCTGCCTTAACACCAAACAAAGTATCATGCTGTAAAGGAGCATCCAATAATTCTGCTTTAACATGATCAGGCAGATTTTGTTCCTTTAACCAAGCCTGCCTTCTAATGACAGTACCCATAACAGCGGCCCTGCAAGAGGCCTCCAAGTGAATCAAAACCACATTGCAAAGTATGTTTTCCCACTTGTTCAGCTGCATGCAATAAATCCTGCATTTCCTCGTTATCTGCACATTCAGAATTTGTCAACATTTTCTGTTTTAGCAGTGATATTAAATATTGCTGATATTTAAAGCATATGAAACTGACAATGTAAAGCCCTTACGGCCAAGGTAGCAGAAGTGTAAACTTTTTTCCCCCATCTGTCCAGTGCCCTAGAATCCCCATCGGAGGGGACAGAGTTATTCGCAGTGGAAGCCTTGAACCCTTTGGGACCTGGAGATACAGTTTCTGGGTCAGCAGCAGGGTTTTTATATATAAATTTGTGGGAATCTGGAACCCTGTAGTATCTGTCTGGCTTAACCGGTGCAGGGGGTAAAGAGTCAGGAGACAGGCTGGACTGAAAATACATCATCTACTATGTCTAGAACAGGTGGAATAGCAAGAGGTCTGTGCTGAGGTAGTAAAAGAAAGTCTCTGAGCCTTTTCTTAAATTCTGAGTAATCTTGGCTCTCCCTGTGAAAGTGCTCCCTCATGGTGTGAAGGGTTTCTCCAAATGAATAATCCTCAGGAGGAGAGGCTGAAGGAATAGACTCTTCAGCATCAGAATCCTCATAGGGAGGAAGGGAGTATCCTTGTTCAGAAGAGGAATCGGAGGAAATGGAAACCTGATCTGAAGATTCATATTCTGTCTCTTGCCTACGCCTCTTACCAGGACTGGATCAAAGTAATTGGGTCTTCGGCCATTTTAAGCATCTGTTTTTTAGGCATGGAAGTCTGTGCAGGAGAATGCTGTACTTGTTTCTTTATCTTTAGAGCTGCTTTAGTCTTTGCTTTTGAAGCTGAGGTTGGCTTAACATATAACTGTGTAGGTCAAAAAACACCCTCAGAAGCCGATGCCTGCTCAGCGGCTCCGGACCCATCTGAGGGAATAGTTTCCGAATGTCCAATACCTTGAGTATCCAGAGGCCTAGTCGGCTCCACGTGGTAGTCAGAAGCGGCCTGTGGCTCTGAGGTAGTGGGCGTCAGCGCCTCACTGAGAACCGGCGACTGGCCTAGCGGAGGCCTCGACATTGGTTTTGGACCTCGGATGCCTGTCCTTTTCCTTGCGCTTTTTATAAACTCCGGTCGTCGGCTGTTCCGATGGCATTATATAATTAAATCTTCGGCCAAAGTAATGAAAGGCAAAATCGAACAGACGCTTAATAGTGCGTTGGTTAAATCTAGCACAAAACCGACAGCCAGCAACGTCGTGGTCAGGGCCTAGGCAAGGAATACAGTAAGAATGAAAATCTTTGAGGTATTTGCTTCCCACAAGAAATAAAACTGTTAACTTTTTCTGACATCAGTCTGGAGCAAGAAAAAAGTTTCCTCAACGGGGTACTTCGCTTTAATAAAGACTTCGGATCTGAAATTTGGATTTGAAAATCTCAGGAGTCGGCTGACCGGCACTTGCTAACTGCTTTTGCTTCGGGCTCCATGCGGCAAGAAAGACTGGAGAAAATGGTGTCGGCTGCATCTTTTATACCCCTGGCGCACTGACGTCAAGGAAGAGGTGACAGCAACAGACGCCGGACCAGGACTTGGGAATTCAGGCCGACTGCAGATAGCCTGCCAGCAGGATAACCAAAGTGTAATGACTGCAACAGTGAAACACGATGAACATCTGTTGTGTCTTTTTATAAGCAGTTGTCCTGGAAGGATAAGGTAATTCAAAGGCTGTCAAAGCATTCTGTACAGCTAGCATCTCTTGATTGATGTGCAAGAGAAACTGGGCTGGGTTCCAGTGGCCCTGAATGCCTGCCCTGTGAGCCCTCCATGCATAGTCTGACAAATCTGTTGTCAGGGTTTGGGCGGAAAGGGGTTGAGTGAAAAGCAATCCTTGGTTGTGGTTGCATGCTTCTGTCCACCAAAGAAACTCTGCCCTTAGACAAGGTATGATTGGAATGACTGTTTCCACATCCTGAGAATGCTGGCACCAAAGACATTTTAAGTATCACTGAAGTTTCCTCATATGCAGTCTAGCATATGGAATTATCAGAATACATGAGGCCATGAACCCTAAGGCTTGCAGTACTTTTCATGCAGATAGCTGGGTTTTGGTGGCCATTTGTTTGAAGTAGTTTGTCAGATAGACCTGTTTTTCTGAAGTGAGAAAAGCCATCTGGGAAGTTGTGTCCAAGCTTGCTCCCAGGAATACAATCTTTTGACAGGGCACCAGTTGTGATTTATTCTCGTTGATGATGTACCCCAATGAGGAGAGAAGGCTTTTTACAAATGCCAGGTGCTTAAGTAGCAATTCCTGACTGCCTGAATCAGGCAGTTGTCCAAGTATGGGAAAATTTGGATATTTCTCTGCCTGCAGTATGCAGTGGCTGGAGCCAGGCACTTTGTGAATACTCTGGGCGCAGTAGACAACCCAAAGGAAAGTGCAGAGAACTGACAGTGCATGGAGCCTGCCCTGAAGTGTAGATATTTTCTGCCCGATTCCCTTATGGGGATGTGCAGATAAGCCTCTCAAGTCTAGAGTGACTAAAGTACAGTTGTGTACACTTACCATAAATGTAGATGTTAGAGTGCATTCACTGTTGCAGTCATTACATTTGGGCAATCTGCTGGCAGGCTGCCCTCAGTCGGCCTGAATAACAAAGCCTTGGGTCCTGCGTCGGTTGCTGTCTCTTCTTCCATGATGTCAGGGGTATAAAACTTGCAGCCGACGCCATTTTAAATCAGTTTTTCTTGCCCCAGATGTCAGGTGCCCCCCCAAATGGGGAGCAATTTTTATATATCTAGATCTATATATACACACATACATATATATATATATATATATATATATATATATATATATATATATATTTATATATACACACACTCACTCACACTCACACACTCACACACACTCACACACACACTCACACACACACACTCACACACACACACTCACACACACACACTCACACACACACTCACACACACACACTCACACACACACACTCACACACACACTCACACACACACACACACACACACTCACACACACACACTCACACACACACACACACACACACACACACACACACACACACACACACACACACACACACACACACACACACACACACTCACACACACACACTCACACACACACTCACACACACACTCACACACACACACTCACACACACACACTCACACACACACACTCACACACACACACTCACACACACACACACACACACACTCACACACTCACACACACTCACACTCACACACTCACACTCACACACACTCACACACACTCACACACACATGTATTTTAGAACACAAAAAATTTACCTTCAACTAAAAGCAAATGCACCACAAAGGCTTTTGAGCATAGTGAAGGAAAGAAGAGGTATAATAATCGAGAAGAAAAGGGGGCTGGCGGGTGGATAACCCGGACTGCAACAGTGAATACACTAACATCTACATTTATGGTAAGTGTACACAACTGTACTGTGTTTTGTGTTTCACTGTTGCAGTCATTACATTTGGGTAGAATCCCAAAGCTATGGATGGGAGGATGGAATTAAACAGCATTAGGAACAGCTATAAGGCCCTGCAGGACTGCAGTGGCAAAGCCTGCCCTGGATTTAGAAAAGAGAGGTAAATGGTAATGTTTTGTGAACGTATGAACTGAGCTCCAAGTAGCAGCTTCTAGAATGTCTCTGGTAGGAACCCCTCTGAGAAAGGCTGCAGAAGTAGAAGCAGCCCTAGTGGAATGGGATCTGATCCCCTTGGGCACAGGTTTACCATGGTGCATGTAGCAGAAATGAATACAATGGCTTATCCAATTTGAAATAGTCTGCTTTGATATAGTCTTCAACTACTGGTGGCATTTGCTCCAGGAATAGAGGGGCTCAGACTTTCTTAGAGATTTTGTCCTGTTCAAGTAGAATCTTAGTTGTCTGTGTACATCCAATGAATGCAGAATTCACTCTCCCTTGTTCTGCAGATTTGGGAGAAAAGGTGGCAGGTGAATGGTCTGGTTAAGAGCCACACTGGATACCACCATAGGCATAAAAGAAGGATTGGTCCTGAGGGCCACCCTGTCTGGGTAAAAGAAAATGAAAGGCTCCACTGCCATGAGAGCCTGTAGTTCTGAAACCCTTCTAGCTTAAGTGACTGCTAAAAGAAAGGCAGTCTTCCAAGAAAGAAATTTTATGTCCGCAGTAGCAGCTGGTTCAAAAGGAGGTAGGGTGAGTTTTTCCAGCACAAAATTGAGGTCCCATGCAGAAGTCGGTGCTCTCCTGGGAGGTCTTAAATTTTTGGCCCCTCTGAGGTACTGCTTTAGCAGGGGATGAGAAAAGACAGGAGGCTCTGTGTTGTAATGAGCCGAGATGGCAGAGGCATGGACTTTTATTGAAGAAAAAGATAGGCCCTTGTGAAGCATCTCAGGAAAATATTGCAAAATTTGAGGAATATTGGGCTTTGCTGTGTTTACTCTTTGTGCTTGGTTCCAAGCACAGAATCTCTTCCATTTATCAGCATAAGATTTTTTCTAGTACTAGGCCTTCTAGCCTCCAAAATGACATCCATGTGATTGGTGAAATTAGTTCATTAGCCATTCTGCAAGATTCAGAGTTTGGAGCTGATTGTGCAGAATTTGATAGTTCTGCTGAGACAATAGAAGAGGTGTTCTCAGGCAAGTACCACAGAGGAAGGTGTGACATATTCCTTAGAAGTGGGTACCAGTGTTGGTGAGGCCAGTCCAAAGCAATCAGAATCATTTTTGTTTTTTCCTGTCTGACTTTTAGTAAGACCTTGGAGAGCAGAGGCAAAGGGGGAAAGGCATAGACTGATAGGTTTTTCCAGCTGAAGGACAGAGCATCCACTTTCCAAGCTTTTTTGTGATAAGTTCTTGTGCAGAATTTGTCCAACTGATAGATCTATTTGCCTCTCCCCAAAACTATGTCTGGGCTCCCCCATTTTTGTGTCAACATGCTGAAGATTTGTGGATCCAGTTTCCATTCGTGTGGGTCCATAAGATTTCTGCTTAGGTCGTCTGCCATAGTATTTTGCTTTCTTGGCAGGAATTGAGCTTGAAGATGTATTTGTTAAGTCAAGGCTGTGCTCCACAAGGCCATGGCTAGTCTGCAAAGGGGGTAGGAGTGGGTACCCCCCTGCTTATGTACCACAGAACTGTGGTGTTGTCAGTCTTTATCAGTAGTTGTCCTGGATGAAGGAAGTTCTTGAAGGCTGTCAGAGCATTCTGTACAGCTAGCATTTCTTTCTGGTTGATGTGTAGATGCATTTGATTTGGGCTCCATTCACCCTGAATGCATCTTCCCCGGCAGATGGGCCCCCCCCAAGCATAGTCTGATGCTTCTGTAGTCAGGGTTTGGGTAGCAGGGGGTAAAATGAATGACAGTTCCTTGTTTTGGTGACATGCCTCTGCCCACCAAAGGAACTCCTGTTGCAGGCCGAGAATGAGAGGAATCATTGTTTCCAGGCTGTGACAATGTAGACTCCATAAGCGTTTTAGGTATCATTAAAGTTTTCTCATATGCAGTCTTGCATATGGAGTTAGTAGAATGCAGGATGCCCACACACCCCAAAGCCTGCAGAATTTGTCTTGCAGATAGCTGGGTTTTTGTTGCCACTTGTATGTTGTCAATTGAATCTGTTTGTCTGGCGTGAGGTAAGCCATCTGGGCAGTTGTATTCAAGCTTGCACCCAGGAATGTAATTATTTGAGAGGGCACCAGTTGCGATTTCTTTTTGTTTATGGTGTACCCTAGGCATGTTAGAAGCATTTTTACAAATGCCAGATGTTGGAGAGTGTCCTTGTCCTCTGCCTGAATGAGACAATTGTCCAGATATGGATAAATTTGAATGTTTCTTTGTCTGCAAAATGCAATTACTGGTACCAGGCACTTTGTGAAGACCTTGGGCTCAGTAGATAAGCCAAAGGGCAGTGCAGAGAACTGATAATGCATATAGCCTGCTTTGAAGCGGAGGTATCTTCTGCAAAATTCTCCGATTGGGATATGCAGGTATGCCTCTTATGTCTAGAGTTACCAACCAGGCATTCTTGCCTAGCATAGGCAGTAGCTGTTGTAGAGTCAGCATATTGAATTTTGGAATGTCCAGGAAAGTATTTAGAATGGATAAGTCCAGAATTGGACACCAGGAAAAGTCTTGAATAAAACCCTTGTCCTTTTTCCCTTTCTGGTACTGGTTGAATAGCCCCCATATCCATGAGGGACATGACTTGTTTCTGGGCCTCTGCCCACCAATTTGGGGGCAGATCTGGCCATCCGTTTGGAATTGGCAACGTGTGGAAATGAAATCTGTACCCCCTGGGATACTATAATTAAGACCCACTTGTCCTGGGTAATTAGATGCCAATTTTGAGCATGAAGTGCTAGTTTTCCCCCCAAAGGGGCTGCCAAAAGATAAGTGCTTGGAGATGGCAGAGGAAAGTCACTGAGACTATTTACCGTAGGGTGGTGCTTTGCTACCTCCCGATTTGGAGGTGGAGGCACCCCATTGTTTTGTCCTGTAAGATCCTTGGGACTGAAACCTGGAGTCTGGGTTTGACCTGAGCAGCCCTGTTGGACACTGGAAAGGACCAATTCTTAGTAGGCCCGTGCCTACTGAACCTGGGTGGCTGCACTTGCAAGAAATCTTTTACAGTTTGCATAGATTTAGCTTTGTCTTCCATCTTTAAAACCTTTTCTTCCTCATTACCAAACAGACTGTCCTGCTGTAAAGGAGCATCCAACAATTTAGCTTTAACATGATCAGGCAGATTTTGCTCCTTGAGCCAAGCATGCCTACTTATCACAGATCCAGTTACGACGGCCCCGCAAGAGGCCTCCAAGGAATCAAAAAGTACAGTTTTGTACCTACCATAAATGTAGATGTTAGAGTGTATTCACTGTTGCAGTCATTACACTTGGGTTATCCTGCTGTCAGGCGGTTCCCCAGTTGGCCTGAGTTCCAAAGTCTTGGTCCGGCGTCAGTTGCTGTCGCCTCCTCCTTGACGTCAGTGCGACAGGGGTATATAAGATGCAGCCAACACCATTTTCTTCAGTTTTTCTTGCCCCAGATGTCAGGTGCCCCCAAATAGGTAGGTAATTCAAATTGCTAATAAAACATACATAAGAAAAGCAAACAACAACTTTCAGTTACCAGCAAATACTCCTCATAGGTAGTAAAGGGTAGAATACATAGGTACGTACCAGCAAGTAAGAGGGGAAGGAGGGAGGGTAACCTGGACTGCAGCAGTGTATACAATCGAACATCTACATTTATGATAGGTACAAAACTGTACTATGTTCATCGTGTTACACTGCTGCAGTCATTACACTTGGGTAGAATCCCAAAGCTGAGGTAGGGTGGCTGGTTCTATAAGGCATTAGGGGTGGCTATAAGGCCCTGCAGCACTGCAGTGGCGAAGCCAGCTCTGGAGTATAAAGGCAGATGGTAATGCTTGGTGAAGATATGCACAGAACTCCATGTTGCTGCTTCCAAAATATCCTTGGTAGGTACTCCTCTGAGGTAGGCAGCTGAAGTGGCTGTTGCCCTGGTGGAGTGAGATCTAATGCTGCTAGGTACAGGTTTCCCATGGTGTGTACAGCAGAGACATATACAATGTCCTATCCATTTTGAAATAGTCTGTTTTGAAATGGCTTTTCCCTGTGCTCCTGCAGCCTATGCTACCAATAATTGCTCAGATTTTCTGAAAGCTTTGGTTTCGTCCAAGTAGAAGCGTAACTGCCTGTGAATGACCAAAGAATGCAGTAGTCTCTCCCCTTTATTCTGTGGTTTTGGATAAAAAGTTGGCAAGTGAATAGTTTGGTTTAGAGCCATACTTGAAGCCACCTTTGGCATATTCGTAGGGTTAGTTCTTAAAGACACCCTCTCC
Source organism: Protopterus annectens (assembly GCF_019279795.1). Classification (NCBI taxonomy): domain Eukaryota; kingdom Metazoa; phylum Chordata; order Ceratodontiformes; family Protopteridae; genus Protopterus; species Protopterus annectens. Next base: position 668,477,754 of record NC_056750.1, on the reverse strand, counting down.
TGGTGGAAAATGAGGAAATGTTCCACTACCATTAGTGCCTGTAATTCTGAAACTCTTTGTGCTGATGTTATTGCCAGGAGCAGAGCAGTTTTCCAAGATATATATTTTAATTCTGCTGTGTTAGCCGGCTCAAAAGGAGGTAAAGTTAATTTTTTCAAAGTTGAGGTTCCAAGTTGGAGTAGGTGCTCTACGGGGCGGTCTTATGTTTTTAGCCCCTCTTAGGTACTGTTTTAGCAAAGGATTAGAGAAAATTTGTGGATCAGTGTTGTAATGAGCAGAGATGGCAGAGGCGTGGATCTTGATGGATGAAAAGGAGAGGCCTTTGTCCAGCATCTCAGTTAAATATTGTAGTATCTGAGGAATGTTTGGGACACTAGGGTCAAGGCTGTGAGCCTGGTTCCAGGCACAGAATCTCTTCCATTTATCCGAATAGGCTTTCCTGGTACTAGGCCTTCTGGCCTCCAGAATGACATCCATAACAGCTTTGGAGAGAGGCATTGCTTGCTTGACTAAGGAATTTTCCGTGCAGCTAAATTTAAGGTCTTTAGCTGGCTGTGAAGTATTCGATTGTTGTGCTGAGTCAGTAGATGTGGGATTTGAGGCAAAATCCAGGGTGGTTCTTGTGCTAAGTTCTTGAAGATTGGGTACCAGTGCTGGTGTGGCCAGTATGGTGCAATCAGGATCATCTTTAGCTCTTCTTGCCTGGCTTTTATGAGTACCTTTGGAAGGAGAGGTAGTGGTGGGAAAGCGTACACTTGTAGGTTTTTCCAGCTATAAGAGGGCATCCACTTTCCATGCCTGTGGATGGTAACCCCTTGTGCAGAATTTCTGTAGCTGGCAGTTCATTGGGGGATGCAAACAGATCTATGCCCGGGCCCCACCATTTCTGTGTTATCATTCTGAATATTTGTGGATTCAATACCCATTCGTGGGGATCCATGATGTTTCTGCTTAAGTCGTCTGCCAGTGTGTTTTTCTCTCCTGGCAGGAATTGTGATTGCAGATGAACTTGATAGTTTAGAGTTGTGTTCCACAAGGTCATGGTTTGTCTGCAGAGGGGGTAGGAGTGTGTGTCCCCTTGCTTGTTTATGTACCACATAACTGTGGTGTTGTAAGTCTTTAGTAATAGTTGTCCTGGATGCAGGTCCTCGAGAGCTACAAGGGCATTTTGTACAGCTAGCATCTCTTTTTGATTGATGTGAAGATGCCTTTGTTCTGTGGGCCACTTGCCCTGAATACATTTTCCTGCCATGTGTGCTCCCCAGGCGTAATCCGATGCATCTGTTGTCAGTGTTTGCCTGGCTGTGGGTTGAGTAAAAGGCTGTCCCTTGAGGTGACAAGCTTCAGCCCACCATAAAAACTCCTGTTGAAGGCAAGGAATTAGTGGTATAACTGTTTTCAAACTCAGTGTTGAGACCATACACTCTTTCGGTACCATTGTAGTTTCCTCATATGCAGTCTGGCATATGGAATTAGTAGTATGCAAGATGCCATGTAACCCAAGGCCTGCAGAATTTTTCTTGCAGGGAGTTGGGTCTTTGTTGCCATCAATTGAAAGTATTGAGTCAGTTGTCCTTGCTTGTCTGGCGTGAGATGAGCCATCTGGGTCATTGTGTTCAAGCTGGCACCCAGGAATATTATCTCTTGTGAGGGCACTAGTTTTGATTTCTTTTCGTTTACTGTACACCCCAGGCAACTTAACTTTTTTACAAACGCCAGATGCTTTAGAAGAATGTCCTTGCTCTCTGCTTGAATCAGGCAGTCGTCCAGGTACGGATAAATTTAAATTCCTTTCTGTCTGCAAAATGCAATTACTGGTGCCAGGCACTTTGTGAAGACCCTGGGCGCAGTAGATAAGCCAAAGGGCAGTGCAGAGAATGGATAGTGCATTGAACCAGCTATGAATCTGAGGTATCTTCTGCAGTTTTGTCTGATCGGGACATGCAGGTATGCCTCCTTGAGGTCCACGGTCACCAGCCAAGCTTTCTTGCCCAGCATGGGAAGAAGCTACTGTAGTGTCAACATTTTGAATTTCGGAACATCCAGGTAAGTGTTTAGAGAAGAAAGATCCAGAATGGGCCTCCAGGATTTGTCCTTTCTGGGAACAAGAGAGTCTAGTAAAATCCTTGTCCTTGCTCCTGTGGTGGTACCTTTTGAATAGCTCATGTCCATGAGTGCTGTAATTTGTTTTTGAGCCTCTGCCCATTGATTTGGTGGAAGATTTGGCATTCCTTTTAACCTTGGCAGAGTGTGAAAGTGGAACCTGTAACCGTGAGATACAATGTTGAGAACCCATTTGTCTTTGGTGATCCAATGCCAATTGTGATAGAAAAGTGCCAGTTTTCCTCCCAAGGGGGCTGCCAAGAGAGAGCTGTTTGGCAGCTGCAGTGGGAAGTCATTGAGGCTGCTTTTTATATGGTTGGTGCCTGTCTTCCCCTTCTTTCTGGCCTGGTGCACCCCATTGTCGAGGCCTGTAAGGACCTTGTGGTTGACCTCTACCTCTTGGACGTTTGTATCTGCCCCTTTCAGGTCTGTCTGTAACTGGAAAAGACCAATTCTTTGTTGGCCAATTTCTGCTAAATCGAGGAGGCTGAACCTGTAAGAAATCCTTCACCGTTTGCATAGATTTTGCCTTATCCTCCATTTTCTTTAATACCTCTTCTGCCTCAACTCCAAACAACACATCCTGCTGCAAAGGTGCATCCAATAATTTTGCTTTAACATGATCTGGTAACGTATGTTCTTTTAACCAAGCATGTCTTCTAATAACAGAGCCTGTAACTGCTGCTCTACAGGAGCCCTCTAAAGAATCAAAACCACATTGCAAAGTATGTTTTCCCACTTGTTCAGCTGCATACAATAAATCCTGCATTTCTTTAAAATTAGGAGGATCTGAATCTGGAAGCATTTTTTGTTTCAACTGAGACATCAAAAATTGCTGATATTTTAGCATGTGAAACTGGCAATTTAAGGTTCTCATTGCTAAAGTTGCAGACGTATATACTTTCTTTCCCCATCTGTCTAATGCTCTGGAATCTCTGTCAGAGGGAACTGGATTTTTTGCCGATGAGGCCTTAATCCCTTTGGGTCCCTGAGAAATAGTTTCAGGGTCAGCAACAGGGCTTTTATACAGAAATTTGTGCGAGTCAGGGACTCTGTAGTATCTGTCCGGTTTAACTGGGGCTGGAGGTAAGGAATCAGGATTTAAGCTGGATTCAGTATACATGTCATCCACAATATCTAACACTGGCGGAATAGCAAGGGGTCTGTGTTGAGATAATAAAAGGAAGTCTCTGAGCCTTTTCTTGGATTCTGAGTAATCCTGGCATTCCCAATGGAAATGCTCCCTCGTGGTATATAAGGTTTCCCCAAAGGAGTAGTCTTCAGGCGGAGAGGCTGATGGAATTGATTCCTTAGCATCAGAATCTTCATAAGGGGGTAAAGAAAATCCTAGGTCTGAGGATGAATCTGAAGAAATGGACACCTGGTCGGATGAGTCAGTCTGCATCCTGTCTGGGCCTTTTATCAGGAGGGGGATGGGACCCCCTGATCAGAGTGATTAGGTCTTCGGCCATTTTGAGCATTTGTTTCTTCGGCATGGAGGCCTGTCCTGGAGAATGCTGTATTTGTTTTTGTTTTTAAAGGAGGCTTAGACTTGGCAGAGGGGTTAATGCTTAACTGAGTAGGTCTGAAAACACCCTCTGAAACTGCGGGTTGCTCAGCTACTCCGGATCCCTCTGAAGGGTTAGTTTCGGTAGGCTGAAAAACTTGTGCGTCCGAAGGCCCCACCGTCTCTACGTGGGAGTCGGAGGTGGCCTGTGGTTCTGCAGAAGCGGTAGTCAGGGGCTACAAAGGTGCCTCGTTGAAAACCGGAGAACCGGCGACTGGCCTAGAAGAGGCTTCGTCGTCAGTTTTGGGCCTCTGATGCCTATCCTTGTCTTTGCGCTTTTTATGTATTCCGGTTGTCGGAAGTTCCAACGGCATGGTGCAATTGAATTTTCTGCCAAAATAATGTCGGGGAAAATCAAACCGACGTTTAATAGTGCGCTTGTTAAAGCTAGCACAAAACCGATGACCAGTGACGTCGTGGTCTGGGCCTAGGCATGGGATACAATAGGAATGGAAATCCTTATGAGGTATTTGCTTCCCACAAGAAATATAGTTATTAACTTTTACTGACATCGGTCTGAGGCAAGAAAAAGTTTCCCCAACGGGGTACTTAGCTTTGTAGAAGACTTTGGTTCTGGATTCAGAATGAAAATCTCAGGAGTCGGCCGACTGGCACTTGCGAACTGCTTTTGCTTCGGGCACCACGCGGCAAGAAAGACTGAAGAAAATGGCATCGGCTGCATCTTATATACCCGTCGCACTGACGTCAGGGAGGAGGCGACAGCAACCGATGCCGGACCAAGACTTTGGAACTCAGGCAGACTGGGGAACCGCCTGACGGCAGGATAACCCAAGTGTAATGACTTCAGCAGTGTAACACGATGAACATCCACATTGCAAAGTATGCTTTCCAACTTGTTTAGCTGAATGCAATAAATCCTGTAACTATTTTCCACACAATCAGAAATCATCATCATTTTCTGTTTCAGTAAGCCCATAATATGCTGTTGATATTTAAGCATATGAAATTGGCAGTTTAAAGCCCCGATTGCCAGGGTTGCAGATATATAAATCCTTCTTACTCCATCTATCCAGCGCCCTGGAGTCTCTTATCTAAAGGGGTAGGATTTTTGGTTGTAGAAGCCTTAACACCCTTGGAACCCTGAGAAATAGTTTCAGGGTCAACAGCATGATTTTTGAAAAGAAATTTGTGGGAGTCAGGAACCCTGTAATATCTGTCTGGCTTACTAGGAGCTGGAGGCAGGGAATCATAAGCCATGCTGTATTCTGAGAAAACATCAACAGCAATGTCTAAAACGGGAGGTATAGCCAAAGGTCTATGTGGAGAAAGAAGAAGAAAATCCCTAAGCCTCTTTTTTGGATTCTGAGAAGTCCTGACTCTCCCACTGAAAATGTTCCCTTAAAGTATGCAAAGTCTCTCCAAAAGAGAAATCCTCATGAGGAGAAGCAGAAGGGATGGATTCCTGTGCATCAGAGTCCTCATAAGGTGAGATAGAAAATTCCTGATCAGAAGAAATGAAAACCTGATCTGAAGATTCATAATCAGTGCCTTGCTTAGGCCTCTTAGTGGGGGTAATTAAATCCTCAGCCATTTTGAACATTTCTTTTTTTAGACATAGGGGCCTGAGCACGTGGCTCATGCGTCAGTTTTTTAGACATAGAAGTAGGTTTTGGCCTTGTTTTTGATGATGGCGCCGGTTTAATATACAAATGTTGAGGCCTGAAAACACCCTCAAAAGCCGGTGCCTGCTCAGTGGCTCCAGACCCATCCAAGGGAGAGACATCTGCGGGTTCAATACTTGCAGAATCTTGCAGCATAACGGACTCCAAATGGGTCTCGGTAGAGGCCTGTGACTCAAAAGTAGCAAGCATCAAGGGCTACGAAAGCACCTCAGTGAGTACCAGTGAACCGGCTTAGGAGAAGCTGTCATCTGTTCTGGACCTCAACAGTCTCTCTGTCTTTCTTCTTAAGTCTTTTGTGAATTCCGGTAGTCGGATTGCTAACAGACGACATTTCAGGATAGTTAAATCTTGAACCAAAGTATTTAGAAGCAAAAATATACTGGTGCTTAATAGTGTGTTAGTTAAATTTAGCACAAAACTGACAAGCAAGGCACGTTGTGATCAGGGCCTAGGCAAGGAATACAGTACAAATGAAAATCCTTATGGAGGTATTTGCTTCCCACAAGTAATACAAATTATTAACTTTTACTGACATCGGTAAGGAGCAAGAAAGTTTCCCCAATGGGGTACTTAGCTTTAGTTTGAAGACTTCAGTTCTGAAACTCGAAAACGAAAATTTCAGGAGTTGGCCGACCAGCTTCAGGCACTGCATGGCAAGAAAGACAGATTAAAATGACGTCTGCTGCATGTTTTATACTCCTAACATCCTGACGTCATGGAAGAGACAGCAACCGACGCAAGACCCAAGACTTTGTTATTCAGGCCAACTGAGGGCAACCTGCCAGCAGATTACCCAAATGTAATGAATGCAACAGTGAAACAAGAAGAACATCCAGACATCCTTGGCCAGCATAGGGAGAAGCTGTTGCAGGGTAAGCATCTTGAATTTTGGGACCACCAGAAAGGTGTTGAGAGTGGATAGATCCAGGACTGGGAGCCAAGAGCCCTCTTTTCTGGGCACCAGGAAAAGTCTGGAGTAGAAACCCTGTCCCCTTTGTTCTACTGGAACAGGTTCAACAGCTCTGATATTGAGCAGGGAAAGTACATGCTTTTAAGCCTCTGCCCACTGGTTTGGAGGAAGGTCTGGAAACCCGCTTGGGGTTGGCAGTGTATGGAAGTAGAATCGCTACCCCTTGGAAAAAATGTTTAGGGCCCATCTGTCCTGAGGAATAGACATCCAGTTTTTTGCATGATGGGCAAGTTTTCCTCCTAGGGGCACAAGCAATTGGACAGGACTGGAAAGGATAATTGAAAAGTCATTGTGAACTTTTTCCATAAGGGGGTGGCTTACCACTTCCTGTTTTTGAGGTGGCAGGTTCAACAGCTCTGATATTGAGCAGGGAAAGTACATGCTTTTAAGCCTCTGCCCACTGGTTTGGAGGAAGGTCTGGAAACCCGCTTGGGGTTGGCAGTGTATGGAAGCAGAATCTCTACCCCTTGGAAAAAATGTTTAGGACCCATCTGTCCTGAGGAATAGACATCCAGTTTTTTGCATGATGGGCAAGTTTTCCTCCTAGGGGCACAAGCAATTGGACAGGATTGGAAAGGATAATTGAAAAGTCATTGTGAACTTTTTCCATAAGGGGGTGGCTTACCACTTCCTGTTTTTGAGGTGGGGGAACTCCATTGTTTAGATCACTGCATACCCAGAGACTGTAGTCTTGGTGGCCTGTTTTCCCTGGGCTTAGTCTGAGAAGGCCTGGAAGGGGCTGGAAAGGACCAGCTTTAGAAAGGCAATGCCTACTGAATCTAAGTGGTCGCACTTGTAAGAATTCAACAGTGTGCATAGATTTAGCTTTTTTTTGCATCTTTTCAAGAACCTCTTCTGCTTTGGTGCCAAATAAACAGTCCTTATTCAAAGGAGCGTCTAGTAATTTGGATTTGACATGATCTGGCAAGGTTTGTTCCTTCAGCCAAGCATACCTTCTCAATACAGACCCAGTGACTGCAGCCCTGCAAGATGCTTCTAGAGCATCAAAGCCACACTGCAAAGTATGCTTACTAACTTGGTTTGCAGAATGCATTAGCTCTTGTAGATCTTTATTTTCTGCACAATCAGGGAGTAACACCATTTTTTGTTTAATTAGTTCCATAATATGCTGCTGGTACTTCAACATGTGAAACTGGCAATTCAATGACCTGATGGCAAGAGTTGCAGAGGTATATACCTTCTTACCCAATTTGTCTAAAGCTCTGGAATCCCTGTCTGCAGGGGTAGGATTTTTGACTATAGTAGCCTTAATACCTTTAAGGTCCCTGGGAAATGGTCTCTGGATTCGCAGTAGGATTCCAGGAGAAATTTGTGGGACTCGGGTACTCTAATACCTGTCAGGTTTCCTAGTGGCCGGGGGTAAAGTATCTGTGGAGTAAGACTGGATTCCATAAAAAACATCTACAACAACCAGAACAGGGGGTATAGCTAGAGGCCTGTGCTGAGGCAACTCTAAAAATTCTCCGAGTCTCTTTTTTGGACTGAGGGTAGTCCTGGCATTCCCAGCAGAAATGCTTTCTTAAAGTATGCAAGGTTTCATCAAAAGAAAAATCCTCTGGAGGGGAGGCAGAGGGAATGGATTCCTCTGCATCTGAATCCTCATAGACGGATAAGGGCATGTCCTGATAATCAGAAGGGTCAGAAGCATTGGACTCCTGGTTTGTAGAATCAGAATGAAACTCAATTCTTTGTCTCTTAGCATGGGAAGGCTGGCTTCCCCCAAGGTCTTCAGCCATTCTAAGCATTTGTTTTTGTGGCATGGGAGCTTAAGCATGCACTTTGGTGGTCAGTTTCCTAGGCATAGTGCATACTCTGAGCCTCAGAAACTCCAGAGTTTTAGTTAAAAATGAAGACAGTTTAATTCGAACAGAGGTAGGTCAGAATACACCCTCAGAAGCCGGTGCCTGCACAGCAGCTCTGGACCCAACCAAAGTAGAGACATCCGCAAGTTCCATAGTCGAAGAAGCATCTCGCGGCATACCAGACTCCAAATGGGTCTCAGCAGTGGTCTGCAAATCTGTAAAAGTGGGCATCAGGGGCTGTAAAGGCACCTCACTGAGTACCGGTGGACTGGTGACTAGCTTAACAGAAGCGTCGTCGGCAGTTTTGGACCTATACGGTCTATCTTTAACACTTCTTCAGAAGATCAGTAGTCGGATGGCTTATCGAAGCAATTTCGGACTACAGAGAACGAAAGCTAAATAACTTAGCGACAAGAACAGCCTGACAACAAATGGTTCGGGCATTAAACAAGGCAAAAAAATGACAACGAGGGACATGGTGGTCTGCGACTAAACAGGTGACGCAGTAAGAATGAAAATCTCTGAGGTATTTGCTTTCCACAGCCAAGACAATTGTTAACTTTTTCTGACATCGGTTAGAGCAAGAAAAAAGGATCCCAATGGGGTACTTAGCTTTAGAAGACTTCAGGATTACAAATTTGAAAAGAAAAATTTTCACGTAGCGGCCACCCGGCACTTGCAAACTGCTCCGGGCTCCTCCTCAGCAAGAAAGACTGATGGAATAGTGTTAGCTGCCTGTTTTATACCCCTGATGACCTGACGTCATGGAAGAAGCGACAGCATTTGACGCAGAATCCTAAGACTCTGGTATTTGGGCTGACTGAGGACTACCTGCAGGCAGATATCCCAAGTGTGATGACTGCAACAGTGAAACATGAGGGACATCAGGGTCTCGCGCACAGACTACCCGAACAGGGAAGAACCATTGTAGGGGGCATTGGCAAAGGATGCCCTGAAGGGTTTCAAAAACTGCCATAGCCGAAACCCAGGCATGCCACTCACAGCAACACCAAACCCGGCAGGCCTAGTGGCTCATTCTGTGGCATGGGAGAGGAGATGCATGGACGTATTCGCGACTGTTTTTAGAGTGGCCATGTGTGCAGAGAACATTTTCTTGCCCTCCGCTGACATGGGCTCTAAGGGCGACTCAGAGACCTCCTTGACCATGTCACGTTGCAATCGGATGACATGAGCCATATAATTCAGCACCCTTATGGAAAAGGATGCTGAAGCATATACCCGGCTTCCCCAAATGATCCATAGTCCTCAATTCCCAGTCAGAAGGATGGACCATAGAGCTCTCCTGCAAGAGCTCCTTCGTGGTAGCAGCTGCCACCATCATGGCGTCCACTGGGACCCCCTTACTTCAGCTAGTCCTGTCTGGTGGGGGGCCAGAGTACATTGTCTGGCCTTCTTGGAATAGGTTCCATGGTGTCCTGTTCCTTCCATGCCCTGGTGTTCAGGTCCACAAGTGGATCCGCAGGGCAGGGCACCCAGGAGGTAGATGGGCCCGTGCCGAATGCCTCTAAGAACACTGCCTCATTTGGGGTTGGTTTTTGGGTGGACCACCTTCCTCTTTGGCGCAGGAGTTCCATGATGGCTCCAAAGGAGACATCCTCGAGGGGGGGTATCTGGGGGACCCTTTCTCCAAGTCAGTGTCATCCGTACAGGACTCTGGAGAGGAGTCCAGGAGCCTGCTTTTGCATGTTCATTTGAGAAGCACCTCCTCAGTTTGACTCTCTGGGGAGGATTCGCAAACCTCCTGCTGTTCGAGTGGCAGCCTCCTGAGGCAAAACAGGCACAGGCTGTCCCTGAAATGACAGAAGAGATGGATCGGTACCCAAAACCAAGGGAGTCGGGGCGGAATCAGAGGAGGAAATGGTCAGGGTCTCGACCCACTCAAGAGGACCCCCTCCACCACGTTGAATGCCGAAGGACAGCAGACATCTTAGGAAACAAGCAAGGGAGCCACTCTCCTCGGATCCAGAGGAGTCAGAGCAGAGCCCACAGCAACTGAGATACCAAGGGGGAAGAGTGTGGTCTGACAAACTCTGAGCCAACATAACCCCCTAAGACCCGAGGCTACAGCTCCGAGGGCTCGGATCTGACACACTCAAGGCAACGGCCGATGTCGAGGTACTAAGTACTGTTGGCACCGACCCCCCGACCCCAAGACTTCTCGGATCTAAAGACTCCAAAACTGAGGGTCAGATCGGAGGAATTATGGGGGTGAAAGGCTTGTGATCTCCCTGCAATGGAGGGAGAGGGAGCTGGTAAGATTCCCACCCGGATCTGGGTGCAGATACATTTCTGCATTATTCTACCCATCTCTGCCTTGCTCAAACTGTGTGTAGACTGTGAAGATGAAGCCACTGACTCCGGCCTGGAGTGCCAGTGAGGAGATGCTCTAGACGGTGGTCGGGACAGCTCCAGGGAGAATCTGGGTGAACGGAGCCAAGGATTACTAGGCCTAGAAGAGGTCTTGTCTTGGGAGGACTCGACAGAGCCGAGCGGTCCAGAGATCGCTTCCTCGGTCTGTCCTTTTTAGATGCCTCCCTATCCGCAGGCCTCATGGTGGGAGGTAGAGTCCCAGAGGTCTGTGAAGGGGACAAAGCAGTAGCAGCTACTGATGTGGCCAGGCTAGAAGTAATGGGGACGGCCGTCCCCGATAAGGGAAGAAGCCCTTTCATAATTAGTTTAGCCATTCTGTCCTTGAGGGGCCCTAGGAATAAAGCCCGAACAAACAGAGCAGGCAGTGAGAAGATGGGCTGCACCTAAACACTATGCATAGAGTGTGGCCATCAGCTGGGGAGAGCTTATGGCCACACTCCGTGCACTTCCAAAAAACAGGCTTGGGGGTTTCAGACATGCTTGGGAAGTAAGGCCCACACAGACAACAATCGTACAACTCCGTCACTAACAAGAAGGGTAGTGGAGAGGTGAAGAGGAACTACCACACTAAAAAATGTTTTTTTTTTTTTTTAAACAACTGACTAAAACGCGAGGTAGGGGAGGTTGAAAAAGAGTAAGGGAATCCTACACCAACACATGAAGAGAAAAACTGTCACTTACCAAACGATAAGCCTGGAGCTCAGCGACCACGATGCGTAACTTTTCAGCGGCAAACTAGATCTGAGGGAAGGAAGAAGACAGAGGGGCATTATGGGTAAGGAGAGGAGCTTGGATCAGATGCTAGCAATGCAGCAGTCTCTGATCCGATCCAGATCTGAATATTCAAATGTTGAAGACCAAACGAAGTAAACTACTCCAGATCTACGGCTACCACTTGGGCCCAAAAAAAGGACAAAGAAACAGAAGTGATCATTTGACAAGGATTTTCTATATTGTGTAAGCTACATGAACTACTTAAATGTTAATGAGAAAGTTGTAAAAAAAAAAAATTATGTACTTACCATAATTATAGCTCTATTGTCCGTTTCCTTGCCTCCTCAACAACTGGGTGTTCGGATCAGACTTCGGCTACTCTCAAGCTTTGGATCCAGTGCTCACGCTCCTCCTCTTACCCACAAACATCTTGTACGAAGATAGATACCTCAGCAAACGTTTGACCTCAGAGTTTTTCCCCCCCAATACCAGGGGAAAGAAGATTTCCCCCGTGTCTTATAATAACTAAAATCTATCTAAGTACAAAGAAATTAGCTGCCATGCACAGACTTTCAAGAATACATGAACAGGCCAAGGTAGCTCATTACGGCCACTCCAGAAACCAATGAAAAAGAAAAGGAAGGGGGGTGGGAGGCAGTTGAGGAAATACAAAAGCAGACAACACAGATCTATCATTATACTAAGTACATAACTTTTATATCTGATGTCACCTCTTCTGTCTGTTCCTCAATGGATGGGACAGAGTCCCTATCTACTGAAACACTTGGGAAGTCTCATGGAAGGATATTCTGGAGCAAAACTGAACCAAAAAGGGGCTCTTGCCCATGACTTCAAGTCTAGTATATAGATAAATGAAGGTATAGACATGGGACCAGGTAGCTGCAGCACAGATGTCATCAACAGGAACTCTGGAGAAAAACAAAACGTAGAAGTAGCTACAGATCCTGAGTGAGCCTTGGGAGGTCTAGTTAAGGATAAGCCCTTTTCTTTGTACACTTGGCAGATACAGGCAGAAAGCCAACAGAAGCACATTACCTTGGACACATCTACCCATTTTGGCTGAGGAAAAGGAGACAACTTACCAGTCTTTCTGATTGTCTTAGTATGATGTTTGTACGTATTGCCTTTATTGGAGAAATCTGGGAAGAAAACCAGAAGGTTGACTGACGTGAGGGTTAATTCAGATGCCACCTTGGGGAGAAAAGGGGGATTAGCTCTTAAAGATGCCCTGTCTTTGTGAAAGGCCAGATTTGCGGGGGGGGGGGGGGGAGTACTCGATAAGGTATGAAGCTCTTAGATTCTCCTGTTTGAGGTGACTGCCATAAAAAAAAAAAAAAAAAGTTTTTTTTCCATGACAAGCATTTTAAGTGAATTTTAACCGCCGGTTCAAACAATGGGGCTAGTTAAAGCCTGCAACAGAATAGTAATGTCCCAAGGAAATACCAGTTCCCTTAACGAAGGAAGAAGTGTACTCCTAAAGAAAAGCTTTGGACAATGTAAGGGAGGCAATAAGAAGTGTGATTTTTCCCAGTACGAAAACTGGACATAGCAACAAGTTGCAGTTTAATAGTGGAACTGGCTCTGCCATAAAAGAGATGCTGAAAAATCCAAAGTATCCTAGAGAGGGGCTGAGAGAGAGCTTAAATTGAAACTGAACCCATGCAGTTATGTTTGAGGACTTGAGGCAACCCCGACAGGTGAAACAGGAGACCTGCAGTGGATCCCAGCACCAAAGGTGGGTGAACAAGTTAAGGCCAAAGGAAGAGAAAGTACAGTTTTGTACCTACCATAAATGTTGATGTCCGAACTGGATAGCATCTGCAGTCATAACAACTGGGTTGTCCTGTCGTCAGGCAGCCCTTCGGTCGGCCGGATTCGGCTGATGTCGCATTCACCCGACGTCATCTCTGCTGGTCTTCGGGTATAAAGGCATCAGCCGACACCATTTTCCTCAGTGTTTCTTGCCCCAGATGCCAGGTGCCCTCTTGGAAGGCTAAATTTTGGGTAAATGCCAATGTTTCCAAAAAGATAGAAGGCAGACACAAAAAATAGGCATGTATGTACATAGATACAAACAAATACACCATAAGAGACTCCCCCCACCAGCTAGCTATTAGGAGGGTAGATACCCTAGGAGTACCACAGAGGGGAAGGAGGGAGGGTAATCCTGACTGCAGATGCTATCCAGTTCGGACATCTACATTTATGGTAGGTACAAAACTGTACTATGTCCTTCATGGATGCATCTGCAGTCATAACAACTGGGTAGAATACCATAGCCAACTAGGGGAGGAGGAAGAATAGATTATGGTGTGGTTAGGATCCCTTGCAGTACAGCAGTGGCAAACCCTGCTCGGGATCTGGAATACAGAGGTAAATTATAATGCTTGGCAAATGTATGCACGGAGGTCCAAGTAGCCGCCTCAATAATGTCCTTGGTTGCCACTCCTCGTAAGAAGGCTGTGGTAGTGGCTGTTGCCCTTGTAGAATGAGGCCTTATGTTCTGTGGAATTGGTTTTCCATGGAAGGAGTAACAGAATCGTATGCAATTTCCTATCCATTTGGAGATTGTCTGTTTGGAAATAGCTTTTCCTTCCCTTCCTGTTGCATAGGCTACAAAAAGCTGGTCAGTTTTTCTGTTACTTTTGTTCTGTCCAGGTAGTAGCGTAACTGTCTATGTACATCCAAGGTATGCAGCATTCTTTCCCTCTGTTTTGTGGGTTGGGGAAGAAGGTAGGTAGGTGGATTGCCTGGTTTAAAGACACTCTGGATACCACCTTAGGCATAAATGTAGGATTAGTCCTCATGGACACTCTATCTTGGTGGAAGATTAGGAAGGGCTGTACTGCCATTAGGGCCTGAAGTTCAGAAACCCTCCTTGCTGAGGTTATTGCCAGTAGGAAAGCAGTTTTCCACGATAGATGCTGTAGGTCTGCTGTTGCTGCTGGTTCAAAAGGTGCGAGTGTCAACTTTTCTAGCACAAAGTTCAAATCCCAAGCTGGCAATGGTGGTTTCCTAGGCGGTTTTACATTCTTAATCCCTCTGAGGAACTGCTTGAGTAAAGGATGTGAAAAGACAGGTGGATCAAAGCTGTATTCTGCTGAAATAGCTGATGCATGTATCTTGATGGAGGAATAGGACAGGCCTGTATGTAGAAGCTCTGCCAAATACTCCAGAATGTTAGCAATATCTATATTAGACACATCTTTTCCTCTTTTGGCACTCCAAATGACAAACCTTTTCCATTTTCCTGCATAGTTCCTTCTTGTTGAAGGTCTGTGGGCTTCAAGGATAATGTCTTTAACCCTTTGGGAAAGTTCTGGTTTAGTTGCTGCTATGTGATGTTCCATGCAGTCAGTTGCAACGTTTTTAGGTTTGGATGCATGATGCTGTAGTTGTTCTGGGTTAACATCAAAGGCATCAGGGGTATTGACCACATGTTGTCCCGAGACATGCTCCTCAGCAATGGGTACCAGTGTTGTCTTGGCCAGTTTGGAGCTATCAGGGTTATCCTTGGACGTTCCTCCTTGATTTTTAGTAATACCTTGTGTATCAAGGGAAGAGGTGGGAATGCATATGCTGTCAGACCTTACCAGCTGAAGGAGAGCGAATCCACTTTCCATGCAAGTGGGTGGAATGTCCTTGTGCAGAATTTTTTGAGCTGGTGATTGAGAGGGAAGCGAATAGATCTATCTGTGGCATTCCCCATTTCTTTGAGATGGTCTTGAAGATGTCCGGGTGTAGCATCCATTCGTGAGCATCCGAGGTGGTTCTGCTTAACATGTCTGCTAGAGTATTCTCCTTTCCCGGTACAAATATTGCCTGTAACTGGATGTTGTAGCTGAGTGCCAGGTTCCAAAGGTCCAAAGTCATTCTGCATAGGGGGTATGAATGAGTGCCTCCCTGTTTGTTGATGTACCACATGACTGTGGTGTTGTCTGTCCTTATCATCAAATGGCCTTCTTTGAGAAATGGTCTGAAATTTTGGATTGCCAGTTTTACTGCCAGCATTTCTTTTAGGTTGATGTGCAGGTGAAGCTGGTCCTGCGTCCACAATCCTTGTACGCATTTGTCCAGCATGTGAGCCCCCCATCCTAGGTCTGAGGCGTCTGATGTGATGGTTTGGCTTGCTTGATAGTTGTGAAAGGGTAGGCCTGGGTTTGACTGGCATGCTTGAGCCCACCATAGGAACTCCTGTTTTAGGCATGGGATTAGTGGAATTTCTGCTTCTAGGCTGTGCCTGTGTTGGGACCATAAATTCTTTAGGTACCACTGTAGTTTTCTCATATGTAGTCTGGCATGTGGGACCAAGATTATGCATGATGCCATGAATCCCAAGGCCTGCAGAACTTTTCTTGCTGTTAGCTTGTTCTGTCTTGTTAGTGCCAGGAAGTAAAGAGGAAGTTCTTTTTGTTTTTCTGCAGTTAGGAATGCCATTTGTTTTACTGTGTCCAATTCCGCCCAAGAATGTCCTTGTTTGGGATGGTATCAGCCTTGACTTTTGTAAATTGACTGTGTATCCCAGTGCTTGTAGCAAGTAAATGACCCTTTGTAAATCTGTTGTCAGCTTGCTTTTGTTGTCCCCTTGTAGCAGGCAGTCGTCCAGGTATGGATAAATTTGGATTCCCTGTAGTCTGCAGTGGGCGATTACTGATGCCAGGCATTTTGTGAATACTCTGGGCGCAGTAGATAAGCCAAAGGGCAATGCTGAGAATTGATAGTGCTCTGATCCTGCAAGAAATCGGAGGTATCTTCTGCAAATTGGTCGAATGGGGACATGCAGGTATGCCTCCTTGAGATCTAGAGTTACCAGCCAACACTCCTTGCCCAGCATGGGAAGAAGTTGCTGTAGGGTCAGCATTTTGAATTTTGGGACAATGATGTATGTATTTAAGGTGGACAGGTCGAGAATAGGTCTCCAACTTTTTTCCTTTCTTGGAACTAGGAATAGTCTGGAGTAGAATCCTTTGCCTTGTTCTGTCATTGGTACTCTTTCCACAGCTCTCATCTTTGTTAATTGCATTATCTGCTGTAGAGCTTCTGTTTTTTGATTTGGAGGCAGGTTTGGCATTCCTCTTTTGACTGGTAAAGTGTGGAAGTGGAACCGGTAACCTTGGTCTATGGTTTGCAAAATCCACTTGTCTTTTGTGATATAGTGCCAGTTCTTGGAAAATAAGGTTAATTTTCCGCCTAATGGTGCTGCTATTTGTTCCCTGGTAGGCGGAGTTAGAATCAAGTCACTGTGATTGTGTTGTTGTAGTGGTAGTGGTTGTGTCTGTGCCTCTTATTACCTTGCCACTGTCGTCCTCTGTAGGCACCCCCTCTGGATTGATTTCTGCCTCTGGAACGTCTATTCCTGCCCCTTTGGGATCTTGTGGAGTCAGGAAAGGACCAATTTTTGGCAGGCCAGTTCCTGCTAAACCTTGGGGGCTGGACCTGCAAGAAATCTTTAACTGTTTGTACAGATTTTGCCTTTTCTTCCATTTTCTTCATTACCTGTTGGGCAGGTGTACCAAACAAACTGGCCTTATCCATAGGAGCATCTAATAACTTAGCTTTAACATGATCCGGTAAGACCTGTTCCTTCAGCCATGCATGTCTTCTTATCACTGTGCCAGTCATGGCTGATCTAAATGAAGCCTCCAGTGCATCATAGCCACATTTTAAGGAATGGTTACTAACCTGTTGTATGTTATTTACCATTTCTAATACATATTTCTTATCTATAGAGTCATCAGAGGATAGCTTTTTAGTTAACTGATCAAGCATAAACTCTTGGTATTGTATCATGTGAAACTGACAATTTAAAGCTCTAGCTGAGAGAGTAGCTGAGGTGTAAACTTTTTTGCCCCATCTGTCTAAAGACCTGGCTTCCCTTTCAGAAGGAATAGGGTTTTTTGTTGTGGTCGAGGCTACTGCCTTAGGCCCCTGGGATATAGTTTCGGGGTCTGCAAGTGGGGCCTTGTATAGGTGATGATGAGTGCCTGGTACCCTGTAAAATCTATCTGGTTTGGCAGGGGCTGGAGGTAAGGAATCTGGTGCAGTGCAGACATCATTAAATGCATCGTCCACAACAGAGAGGACAGGAGGTATAGCTAAGGGCCTGTGTTGTGGAAGGTGCAGAAAGGTCCTAAGTCTTTTTCTGGAATCTGAGAAGTCCTGTTCCTGCCATTGGAATTGTTCTCGCATGGCATGTAAGGTTTCCCCAAAGGAGAATTCTTCTGGTGAAGAAGCAGCTGGAATGGATTCTTCAGCATCTGAGTCTTCATAATTGGAGAAAGGAGCCTCTGGCTGGTCTGTAATATCTGAGTCATCCGCAGAATCATCAGAGGACACAGGCTCGGGGGGCTCTGCCCTAGGTCTCTTTTCTGGGGGCTGAGAGGCCCTGTCTGGGTGAGATTGAGATCCCCTAATTAAGGATATTAAATCTTCTGCCAGAGTAAGCATTTGTGAACTAGAAGTGGGCCTGGTTGAGGGGGGTTTAACAGGCACTGATTTAGTAGACTTGGCTGCTTTAGCCCTGGCAAAGGCCTTAATGGACATGGCTGCAGGAGGCCTAGCAGCACCACGTGCTGGGGTAGAGACATCCATAGGGATGGTGTCGGATAAGTCACTAGTAACCACTGTTGTAGGTAAAATTACTGAGGTCGATTCAAGTAAGGTAGCAGGAACCTCAGTAGTAGTCATTGTTTCAGCTGTACTTTGATCAGTTTTCTCGGTTTCGGCCGAAACTGAGACACTCGCGGTTTGCTTATCCATGGTTTCGGCCGAAACCGCGGACCGCGAGTGTCGGTCTTTTTCTTTGCGTTTTTTAACAATTTGGGTAGTCGGAGGATCCGACGGCATAATGTACGCAAAATCTGAGCCAAAAAACTGTTCAGCAAACTCCGACCGACGCCTAAGCGTTCGTCGGTTGAATGAAGCACAGGCCGAACAGGCTGCTACGTCGTGGTCTGGGCCTAAACAAGGCAAACAGTAAGAGTGGAAATCTTTATGAGGTATTTGTTTCCCACAAGTTAAACAGTTATTGACTTTTTCTGACATCGGCTGAGGCAAGAAAGAGTCCCCAACGGGTACTTAGCTTTAGAAGTCTTGAAGTAGTATTCGGTAGTAGTAATCTCTGGATCTGACCGACCGGCACTTGCGAACAGCTTCTGCTTCGGGCGCCACGCGGCAAGAAAGACTGAGGAAAATGGCGTCGGCTGATGCCTTTATACCCGAAGACCAGCAGAGATGACGTCGGGTGAATGCGACATCAGCCGAAGCCGGACCCGGACTTTGGAATCTGGCCGACCGAAGGGCTGCCTGACGACAGGACAACCCAGTTGTTATGACTGCAGATGCATCCATGAAGGACATCCGAAAACACACACCTGTAGAAGCCGAAAGGAGGCTATGAGCATCACTGTGGCCTTTCTCTCCAATGCTTTCTGAAAGAATTTCAGTATTAGAGGAGGAGGAAATTTGCTACTTCTGGACTCTGGGACCACTTGTGATAAGGATAGACCTGCTTAACCTGTCAACTACAACACCGGGCTTCCTCAAATGTGCACTGCTATCAGAAAGTGGCGAAAAGAAATTGCCCATTACCATACACTCATGATCTCTCAACATAAGCGGTAGGATAGTGTTCCTCCCTGTTTGTTAATGCACCAGACAACTCAAGTCAGTTTGAATAGAAATTAAACCAGAGGAGAGTGTATCCTGGAATGCTTGCAATGCTAGGAGGACTGTTCTCATCTGTTGGAGACCAAATGCCCTGGACCACCTTTCCCAAGAAATGCCCCCCCCCCAATAAGTGGGAAGTGTCCATGGTCACTATGGCCCGAGATAAAGGTTTAACAGAGGGGCATCCCTGGCCAACAACCAGTGACTGTAAAGTACAGTTTTGTACCTACCATAAATGTAGATGTCCGATAGGTATGCATCTGCAGTCATAACATATGGGTTGCCCTGCCTCAGGCAGCCCTCGGTCGGCCGGATTCCAAAGTCTGGGTCTGGCCTCGGCTGATGTCGCACTTCACCCGACGTCATAGCTCCTGGGGTATAAAGGCATCAGCCGACGCCATTTTCCTCAGTGTTTCCTGCCCCAGATGC
Organism: Protopterus annectens; assembly: GCF_019279795.1. Taxonomy (NCBI): domain Eukaryota; kingdom Metazoa; phylum Chordata; order Ceratodontiformes; family Protopteridae; genus Protopterus; species Protopterus annectens. The sequence goes on along the minus strand of NC_056750.1, from coordinate 668,458,425 downwards.
CAGGTGCCCTCTAGGAAGGCTAAATTTGGATAAATGTTGTAAATTCCAAACAATAGCAAACAAAATATATATACATATATACACACAAACAAATACACCATAATAGATTCCCCCAGCTAGCTGAAAGAGGGGTAAGCACCCTAGGAATACCACAGAGGGGAAGGCGGGTGGGTAATCCTGACTGCAGATGCATACCTATCGGACATCTACATTTATGGTAGGTACAAAACTGTACTATGTCCTTCAAGGATGCATCTGCAGTCATAACATATGGGTAGAATACCATAGCCAAACTGGGGGAGGAGGCACTAAGATAAAGATGGTGTAGTTAAGATCCCTTGTAAAACTGCAGTTGCAAAGCCTGCTCGGGATCTGGAGTATAAAGGAAGATTGTAATGCTTGGCAAATGTATGCACAGAGCTCCAAGTAGCAGCTTCTAAAATGTCTTTGGTAGCCACTCCTCGTAGGAAAGCTGTAGTGGTGGCTGTAGCCCTTGTGGAGTGAGGCCTGATATTTTCAGGAGTTGTCTTTCCATGAAAAGAGTAACAGAATCGAATGCAATTTCCTATCCATTTTGAAATTGTCTGTTTGGAAATTGCTTTTCCTTGCACTCCTGTTGCATATGCTACCAGAAGCTGGTCAGTTTTTCTGCTGGTCTTAGTTCTGTCCAGGTAGTAGCGCAGTTGTCTATGTACATCCAAGGTATGTAGTAGCTTTTCCCCCCTGTTCTGTGGGTTAGGGAAGAACGTAGGTAAATGAATAGCTCGGTTCAAGGATACCCTGGATACCACCTTTGGCATGAAAGTAGGATTGGTTCTCAGAGACACTCTATCCTGGTGAAAGATAAGGAAAGGCTGTACTGCCATTAATGCCTGTAACTCGGATACCCTTCTTGCTGAAGTGATTGCTAGAAGGAAGGCAGTCTTCCAAGATAAGAACTGTAAGTCTGCTGATGCTGCTGGTTCAAAAGGGGGGAGTGTTAATTTTTCCAGTACAAAATTGAGATCCCATGCAGGCAGAGGTGGTTTCCTTGGAGGTTTTACATTTTTGATCCCTCTTAGAAATTGCCCGAGAAGAGGTTGAGAGAAGATAGGAGGATCCATGTTGTACTCTGCTGAAATTGCTGAAGCATGAATCTTAATGGAAGAATAGGACAGGCCATTGTGGAACAGTTCTGCTAAGTATTCTAGGATGTGTGCTAGGTTTGCAAGCGTGACATCTGTTCCCTTTGATGCACTCCAAATGAGGAATCTCTTCCATTTGGCTGAGTATGTTTTCCTTGTGGAGGGTCTGCGAGCCTCCAGGATAATGTCCTTGACCCTTTGGGATAAAACAGGTTGGTTTTGTTTTATGCAATTTTCCAGGCAGTTAGCTGCAGCGTTTTCAAGTTTGGATGCAGGGTCTTGTAGTTGTTCTGTGTTAGAAGTAAAGGCCATAGAGGTAGAGGCCATGGGTTCGTCCGAGATATGCTTCTCAGTAGCGGGTACCAATGCTGCCTTGGCCGGTCTGGAGCTATCAGAATTACCTTTGGCTGTTCCTCCCTGATCTTAAGTAGAACTTTGTACATCAATGGGAGAGGTGGAAAGGCATAAACTGTCAGGGCCTTCCAGCTGAAAGAAAGGGAGTCCACCCTCCAGGCTTGTGGGTGGTATTCTCTTGAGCAGAATTTCTTCAGTTGGTGGTTGAGTGGGGAGGCGAACAGGTCTATCTCTGGCATTCCCCATTTCTTTGTTATGGTTTTGAAGATATCTGGATGCAGCATCCATTCGTGAGCATCCGTGGTAGTTCTGCTTAATTTGTCTGCTAGTGAATTCTCTTTTCCTGGTACGAATCTGGCCTGCAGTTGAATGTTGAGATTCAGGCATAGGTTCCATAGTTCCATTGCCATCCGGCATAGAGGGTAGGAATGCGTGCCTCCCTGTTTGTTGATGTACCACATGACTGTGGTATTGTCCGTCCTTATCAGCAGGTGTCCTTGCTGGAGGAATGATTTGAATGCCTCTATTGCATGTTTCACTGCCAGCATCTCCTTTAGATTTATGTGTAGTTTCAGCTGGTCTTGGGACCATAGGCCTTGGATACACTTGTCTTCCATGTGTGCGCCCCAGCCTAGGTCTGAGGCGTCCGTGGTGATTGTCTGCCTTGGTTGTGGTTTGTGGAAAGGCAGCCCTCTGTTGGACTGGCAGGCCTGAGCCCACCACAGGAATTCTTTTTTCAGGCATGGAATGATTGGTATCATGGTTTCTAGACTGTCTGTGTTGAGACCATACATTTCTTAGGTACCATTGTAATTTTCTCATATGCAGTCTGGCATGTGGGATCAAGATTATGCAGGATGCCATGTAACCCAGGGCCTGCAGGACTTTCCTTGCAGTAAGCTGAGTTTGTCTCGTCAATGCCGTGAAGTAGACTGGAAGCTGTTTCTGTTTTTCTTCTGTGAGAAAAGCCATCTGAGTTATTGTGTCCAGTTCTGCACCCAAAAAAGTTATCCTTTGGGATGGCACTAGTCTTGACTTCTGTATGTTGACTGTGTATCCCAAGGCTTGCAGCAGTTGTATGACACTGGCCAAATCCTTTATTATTTTTGTCTTGTTGTCCGCTTGTATTAGGCAGTCGTCCAGGTATGGGTAGATTTGAATTCCCTGAAGCCTGCAATGTGCAATTACTGATGCCAGGCATTTCGTGAATACTCTGGGCGCAGTAGATAAGCCAAAGGGCAATGCTGAGAATTGATAATGCTCTGATCCTGCAATAAATCTGAGGTGTCTTCTGCAATCTGGTCATATAGGGACGTGCAGGTATGCCTCCTTGAGATCTAGAGTCACCAGCCAAGACTCCTTGCCCAACATGGGAAGAAGTTGCTGTAGGGTCAGCATCTTGAATTTTGGTACAATGAGATATGTGTTCAGTGCGGACAAGTCGAGAATAGGCCTCCATTGAGTTTCTTTTCTTGGTACAAGGAATAGTCTGGAGTAAAATCCTTGGCCTTGTTCTATAGATGGTACCTTTTCTATTGCTCTTATCCGTAGTAAGTTGGTGATTTGTTTTAGAGCCTCTGACTTCTGGCTTGGCGGAAGGTTTGGCATTCCTCTATTTTTTGGTAAAGTGTGGAAGTGAAACCTGTAGCCTTTGTGTATAGTTTGCAAAGTCCATTTGTCTCCTGTAATGCAATGCCAGTTTTTTGAAAATAAAGCTAACTTTCCGCCCAAGGGTGCTTCCAATTGTTCCCTGGTAGGCGGAATCAGAGCCAAGTCATTGTGTCTGTCCAGTGGAAGTGGTTGCAGTCGCAGCTGTAGAGGCACTCCTCTGGTTGTCAGGTTGCCACTGACGGCCCCTGTAGGCATCCCTTGATTGACCTCTGCCTCTTGGGCATCTATTTCTGCCTCTTTGTGCTCTGGAGGTGTCTGGAAAGGACCAATTCTTTGAAGGCCAATTTCTGCTGAACCTCGGAGGTTGGACCTGCAGAAAATCCTTGACTGTTTGCACAGATTTTGCTTTTTCTTCCACTTTCTTTAGAACCTCATGTGCAGGGGAGCCAAATAAACTTTTGTTTCTTCATAGGGGCATCTAGGAGTTTAGACTTAACGTGGTCTGGCAAGGATTGCTCTTTTAGCCAGGCATGCCTTCGAATCACTGCTCCAGTCATAGTTGATCTAAATGAAGCCTCCAGTGCATCATAGCCACATTTTAAGAAATGATTACTGACCTGCTGAGAATTGTGTACCAACTCCTGAAGGGACTTACGGTCTAAAGGTTCAGGAGAGGAAAGCTTTTTATTCAGCTGATCTAACAAAAATTCCTGGTACTGTATCATGTGAAATTGACAGTTTAAAGCCCTGGCAGAAAGAGTAGCAGATGTATAAACCTTTTTACCCCATCTCTCTAATGCTCTTGATTCTCTTTCAGAGGGTAGGGTTTTTTTGGCAGAGGCAGCTGCAACACCCTTAGGGCCCTGGGAAATGGTTTCTGGGTCTGCAGCGTGGGCCTTGTACAAGTGGAAGTGAGAATCCGGGACCCTGTAATATCTGTCAGGTTTGGCAGGGGCCGGGGGAAGAGAATCAGGGGCTGAACAGGCATCATTGTATGCATAATCAACAACTGATAGTACAGGTGGTATGGCTAAAGGCCTATGCTGTGGTAAGTGTAAAAAAGTCCTTAGCCTTTTCCTAGAATCAGAAAAATCCTGACCCTGCCATTGGAAATGTTCCCTCATTGAATGTAGAGTTTCCCCAAATGAAAATTCTTCTGGGGGGGAGGCAGAAGGAATGGAGTCTTCTGCATCCGAATCCTCATAAGGTGAGTATGGTCCTTCCTGATGGTCTGATAAATCTGATCCATCCGAGGAATAGTCAGAGGAGAGAGGTTCAGGGGGTTCAGTCCTAGGCCTTTTTTCAGGAGGAGGTTGTGAGGCCCTGTCTGGGTGAGGTTGGGATCCCCTGATCAAAGAAATAAGGTCCTCAGCAAGGCTGAGAATCTGAGAACTGGAGGAAGGTCTGTGAGGGTGAGCTTTTGTAGGTAAGGCCTTGGAAAGTTTAGCTGCTTTAACCCTGGAGAAGGCCTTAATTGACATAGAAGCAGGGGGTCTAGCTGCCCCACGTGCAGGAGTAGAAATGTCCAACGGAATGGTGTCGGACAATTCTTGGGTGCCTGCTTCTTCGGTAGGCATTTCTGCAGCCGACTCAGCCGGGGCCTCTGTGGCCTCGGTTGCCGGAGTCATGCTAGCAGCCGAAGGAAGAACCGAGGACTCGGTTTCAGCCGAAACAGAGACACTCGCAGTAGACCTAACCGTGGTTTCAGCCAAAACCGCGGGCTGCGAGTGTCGGTCCTTTTCCTTGCGTTTTTTAGCTAAATGTGTAGTCGGAGTCTCCGACGGCATTTTATATGCAAAGGCGGAACCAAAAAACTCTTCTGCAAACTCCAACCGACGTCTAAGTGTCCGTCGGTTGAAGGAAGCACAGGCTAAACAAGCTGATACGTCGTGGTCTGGGCCTAAGCAAGGGAGGCAGTAAGAGTGGAAATCCTTATGAGGTATTTGTTTCCCACAAGTTAAACAATTATTTACTTTGTCTGACATCAGCTGAGGCAAGAAAGAGTCCCCAATGGGGTACTTAGCTTTTTTAGAAGTCTTTGGTAGCTGAAATCTCTGGATCTGACCGACCAGCACTTGCGAACAGCTTCTGCTTCGGGCACCGCGCGGCAAGAAAGACTGAGGAAAATGGCGTCGGCTGATGCCTTTATACCCCAGGAGCTATGACGTTGGGTGAAGTGCGACATCAGCCGAGGCCAGACCCAGACTTTGGAATCCGGCCGACCGAGGGCTGCCTGAGGCAGGACAACCCATATGTTATGACTGCAGATGCATCCTTGAAGGACATCCACCAATGCATGCAAGACCTGCAGATTCTTGTGAATGACACTTGAAGACATGGGTGACTTCTCAGACTGCTGGCAAGACAGGATAATGGAGTATTCTTATGCAATAACTGGAAAGAAAAATAAGAGTCATCACCACAGCCATGGAACCTAGGGAAATAAAATCAGTCTTGCTGTTGGTTTCTGACATGAGAAAACAGCCAAAGCTTGTTGGCGAATACCAGATACCCTGGCTTAAGGAAGTTTTGTGATTTGAAGTTGTGTGTCAAGATTCCTCGATAAACTCCTTTCTCGGGAAGTGTCTGGAATAAACTCCGGAGACTTTCGAAACCAAAGTTTCTTTCTGCCATTTTGCTTTCTTGAAAAAGTACTCCAGGGTAGAGCAGAAAATCAGATTCCAATGGCAGATAGGGCCTTAGTCTTACTCAATCCTAGACAGCATTTCCTTAGCCTTGAGTTCGAAGAGTGTCAATCCTTTATACAGGGTGTTGACAAAGAACTGAAATGTTCCATAAAGTCGCATCCAATGCTGGTGCGTGCAGCTCTGGAAGTACCTTCCAATGTATTGGATACAAGAAGCATGGAGACAGTAGACAAGGAGTGGAGGGTAGCCAACTGACTTGACAAATTTTCTCCTTCTAAGCAGACAGGGATCTAGAGTCAGATCTGAAAACTCTGTAGTCAAATCTCTTGAAACGTGTGTTATGTGCCAAGTAAAAGTCCCTGAGGGGTATGCACGCTTCCTGAATCTGTCCAATACCAGCAAGTCCCTGTTAGGTGGATGAACAGTGGAACTCTTCTGCCAGTTCCTTTTTGGTGGCTACCGGCACCACCATGGAATCCACAGATGGACCCTTGCTCCAATAAGGATGGTATTTTAGTGATACTCAATTTGTTGGGCTTGCAGGGAACTGGCTTGTTTGCAACCAGTTCTTTCTATGCCCATTTTGAGATTAAGTCTACATTCTCATATGTGGGAGGGACCACTTAAGATGATGAGCCAGCCCCAAAAGCCTCTAAAAATACTGAATCCTCTTGGGAATGGGCTTCAGAAGACCAGACCCTTTTTTGTCCAAGTAGTTCTAATATCTCTCTGAATCCTTAAGAAGGAATCTTCGAAACCTGCCCCTTCATCAAAATCAAGTATCTTCGGTTACAGACTCCTGCCGGGAATTAATATGCCTCCTATTACACTCATTTCCAATGCACCATTCGGTGGGATGTTACAGAATGCTTAGAAGATGATGGGGAGGGGTCCTCACCAAGGACGGGCTCTAGACTTTTGGAAATGGGATGCTTCAATGCAACAGGAAGAGCAGGATCAAGACCCATGGAAATCCTGTGGGTGAGGGATAGATCAGAGACCGAACGGATTATCTGCTCCCTGGAACAAGACAGCAGTCTTTTGAAAGCCATGAAAGCAAAGCCATACACAGAATCGGAGACCTTTCCAGCAGGAGCAGAAGCTCCCAAAGAAGAGAAAAGTACAGTTGTGTACACTTACCATAAATGTAGATGTTCATGTGTATTCACTGCTGCAGTCATCACATTTGGGTCATCTGTCTGCAGGTAGCCCTCAGCCGGCCTGAATACCAGAGTCTTCGGACTTCTGCTTCAGATGCTGTCGCTTCTTCCATGACGTCAGGTCGCCAGGGGTATAAAACACGTAGCTGACACCATTACATCAATTTTTCTTAACCCACATGTCAGGTGCCCCCACAATAGGAAGCAATTGTATGGTATGGAACACCCCCAGCAAAAGGCAAATACACATGATATAGTATATGCCAAACAAAGAGGAAAGGTAAAAGTCAAGAGAAGTCAGGGGGCTGTAGGGAGGGTAACCAGGACTGCAACAGTGAATACACACTCTAACATCTACATTTATGTAGAGTGTACACAACTATACGATGTTCTTCGTGTTTCACTGTTGCAGTCATTACATTTGGGTTGATTCCCAAAGCTAAGGAAGGGTGGAGATAGTTATAGAGCATTAGGGCTAGCAATAAGGCCCTGTAAGACTGCTGTGGCAAATCCAGCTCTGGAATTAGAAAAGTTTGGCAAGTGGTAATGCTTGGTGAAAGTATGTACAGAGCTCCAGGTTGCAGCTTCCAGGATGTCCCAGGTAGGGACTCCGAGACATGCAGTAGAGGTAGATGCAACCCTGGTGGAATGTGTTCTTATCCCCTTGTAGGGTAGGTTTTACATGGTGTTTTTAACAGAAATGGATGCAATGTGCTATCCATTTGGAAATTGTTTGCTTTGAAATGGCCTTCCCCTCTGCCCCTGCAGCAAAGCTAACTAGCAGCTGGTTGGATTTTCTGAGAGGCTTAGTCCTGTCCAAATAGAATCTAAGTTGTCTGTGTACATCCACAGAATGCAGTATCCTTTCCCCCTTATTCTGGGGATTAGGGAAAAAAGTAGGCAAATGAATGGAATGGTTTAGAGCCACACTAGACACCACCTTGGGCCTAAAGGATGGATTAGTCCTGAGGGAAACCCGGTCCACATGGAAGATAATGAAGGGTTCCACTGCCATGAGGGCCTGCAGTTCAGACACTCTTCTTACTGAAGTGATGGCTAGAAATAAAGCTGTTTTCCAAGAAAGGAATTTCAACTCTGCTGTAGCAGCTGGTTCAAAGGGAGGAAGAGTGAGTTTTTCCAATACAAAGTTAAGGTTCCAGGCTGGAGTGGGAGCTCTTCTGGGGGGGGGGGTCTTACATTTTTGGCCCCTCTAAGGAATTGTTTTAGCAGGAGATGAGAGAATAGGGGTGGCTCAGTTTTATAATGGGCTGATATGGCAGAGACATGAATCTTAATTGAAGAGAAGGATAGGCCCTTGTGGAGCATTTCTGTTAATCTAGAATATGAGGTAAGCTGGGCACCATTGTGCCCATCCCATGAGCCTGGCTCCAGGAACAGTATCTTCCCACTTTTCTGAAAGTGATTTTCTAGTACTAGGCCATCTTGCTTCAAGAATGACATCCAGCACCTGCTTACTGAGGGTTGCTGGAGGTGAGCTCAGGGAATTAGCCAGGCTGCAAGGTTGAGGGTCTGAAGCTAAGGGTGCAGAATCTGGCCTGCCTGCTGGGACAGCATGGAAGGGGTCTGAGGCAGGTACCAAGGTTGTAGCACTGTCAGACTTCACAAAGGGGGGTACCAGTGCTGGTGTGGCCAGGCTGGTGCAATCAGTATTGTCCTTGGCTTGTCCTGTTTGATCTTTAGTATAACGTTTGGGAGGAGAGGCAGAGGGGGGGAAAGGCATAAATTGAGAGGCTTTCCCAGGAAAAGGACAGGGCATCCAATTTCCAAGCTTGACTGTGGGGAGTTCTGGTGCAGAATTTGTTCAACTGGTAGTTCTGAGGGAAGCCAAACAGGTCAACCTCTGGCGTCCCCCATTTGCTCCTCAAGAGCTTGAATATTTTAGGTTCCAGTTTCCATTCGTGTGGGTCCATGACATTTCTGCTCAAATCGTCTGCCAGTAAATTTAGTTTGCCTGGCAGGAATTGAGCTTGTAGGTTCACTTGGTAGCTGAAGGCTGTGTTCCACAGAGCCATGGCTAGTCTGCAAAGTGGGTAGGAATGGGTTCCCCCCTGCTTGTTTATGTACCACATAACTGTGGTGTTGTCTGTCTTCACCAATAGTTGTCCTGGAAGAATAAGGTCTTTGAAGGGTGTCAGAGCATTCTGTACAGCTAACATTTATTTTTGATGGATATGTAGGTGCATCTGTTTTGGGTTCCATTTGCCCTGAATGCATTGCCCTGCCATGCGAGTCCCCCATGCATAGTTTGATGCGTCTGTTAGGATTTGGATGGCAGGGGGTAGAGTGAAAGGGAGTCCCTTGTTGTGGTAGCAGGCCTCTGCCCAAAAAAGGAACTCTGCCCTTAGACAAGGAATGATAGGTATCATTGTTTCGAGGTCCTGACAATGTTGACACCATACACTTTTTAGATACCACTGAAGTTTCTTCATATGCAGTCTTGCATATGGAATTAACAGAATGCAAGAGGCCATGAATCCCAGGGCTTGCAGAAATTTCTTGTAGATAGCTGGGTTTTTGTGGCCAATAGTTTAAAGTAAGTTGTCAAATGAACTTGATTCTCTGGAGTGAGGAATAACATCTGGGAAGTTGTGTTCACGCTTGCTCCCAGGAACACAATCTATTGGTAGGGTAATAGGTGTGATTTCTTCTCTCTGATGGTGTAACCCCAGGGAAGTCTCTTTATAAATGCCAGGTGTTGTAATAGCAAGTCCTGACTGACTGCCTGAATCACACAATCGTCCAAGTATGGGTAAATCTGAATATTTCTCTGCCTGCAAAACGCAATGGCTGGAGCCAAGCACTTTGTGAATACCCTGGCCGCAGTAGATAAGCCAAAGGGAAGTGCAGAGAACTGATAGTGCATGGAGCCTGCCCTGAAGCGGGTGTATATTCTGCAGGATTCCCTTTTTTAGATGTATAGGTAAGCTTCTTTTAAATCTAGAGTTGCCAAAGCCAGGCATCCTTGGCTAGCATAGGAAGAAGCTGTTGAAGAGTTAGTATTTTGAATTTTGGAACCACCAGAAAGGTGTTGAGAACAGAAAGGTCCAGGATAGGACGCCAGGAGTACTCTTTTCTGGGAATCAGGAGCAGTCTCGAATCTTGTCCAGTTTGTTCTACTGGGACAGGTTGAATAACCTTGATACTGAGGAGAGAGAGCACTTGTTTTTGGGCCTCCGCCCACTGGTTTGGGGGGAGGTCTAACCATCCAGTTGGGGTTGGGAGTGAGTGGAAGTGGAATCTGTATCCTAGGAAAACTGTTTAAAACCCATTTGTCCTGGGTAATGAGTTCCCAGTTTCTTGCATGCAGGGCGACCTTTCCTCCTAATGGAACAAGTAGTTGAGCAAGGCTTGGAAGCGTTAAGGATAAGTCATTGTGCCATTTTTCCATAGGGGGTGGCTTACTACTCCCTGCTTTGGAAGTGGGCCCCTCCCACTGCATAGATCTGTGCATAGCCTCAGACTGAAGTCTTGGTGGTCTGTTGCTCCTGGGTTCATACTGAAGGCCTGGAAGGGACTGGAAAGGACCAGTACTTTGAAGGCCAATGTCTACTGAATCTAGGTGGCTGTACTTGTAAGACATCTCTAACAGTTTGCATAGATTTAGCTTTTTCCTCCATCCTTTTGAGGACTTCTGCTTTGTTGCCAAAAAGGTGGTCTTGGTTTAAGGGTGCATCCAATAATTTAGCTTTAACATGATCTGGCAAGTTTTGTTCCTTAAGCCAAGCATGCCTTCTAAGTACAGACCCAGTAACAGCAGCCCTGCAAGATGCTTATAAAGCAACAAAACCACATTACAAAGTATGTCTAGTTACTTGGTCAGCAGAATGCATTAACTCTTGTAAATATTTGTGCTCAGCACAATCAGGAATCTACATCATTTTCTGTTTAATTCCACAATATGCTGCTGATACGTTAACATATGAAACTGGCAATTTAAAGCCCTAATGGCCAAAGTAGCAGAAGTACATACCTTCTTACCCCATCTGTCTAAAGCTCTAGAATCCCTATCAGAAGGGGTAGGATTTTTGGCAGTTGTAGCCTTAATGCCCTTTGGTCTTTGTGAAATGGTCTCTGGAACCGCAGTAGGAATTTTGAACAGGAATTTGTCAGAGTCAGGCACTCTGTAGTACCCGTCAGGTTTCCTGGGAGCAGGAGGCAAGTGTCTGGGGTGAGGCTGGATTCCAAGAAAACATTATCTACAATCTCCAAAACAGGAGGGATAGCTAGAGGCCTGTGTTGAGGCAGGTTTAAAAATTCCCCAAGTCTGTTTTTGGACTGTGAAAAGCCCTGGCTTTCCCAGTTGAAATGCTCCCTAAGGGTATGCAAGGTTTCACCAAAAGAAAAATCTTCTGGAGGGGAAGCAGAGGAAATGGAATCCTCTGCATCAGAATCCTCATAAGTAGATGAGGGTAAATCCTGGTAGTCAGAAGTAGTAGAGATATCAGATTCCTCCGCAGAAGAATCAGAAAGAAAATCAGTTCTAGGTCTCTTAGAGGAGAAAGGCTGGCTTCCCCTAATTAAGGTAATAAGATCTTAAGCTATTCTAATCATTTGTTTTTGAGACATATGGGCCTAAGAATGCGCTTTGGTCGTCGGTTTTCTAGGCTTAGTGTGAGTTTTAGGCCTGAGGAATCTGGAATTCTTAGCTTGAAATAAAGTCGATTTAATATGAAAATCGGTAAGCCTGAATACACCCTCAGAAAACGGTGCCTGCACAGTGGCTGCGGACCCATCCCAGGTTGAGACATCCGCAGGTTCCATAGTCAAAGAATGATCTAACGGCATACTGGACTCCGACTGGGTCTCAGTAGAGGCCTGCGAATCCATAGTAGTGGGTATCAGGGGCTGCGAAAGCACCTCACTGAGTACCGGCGGACTGGCAACTAGCTTAATGGTAGCGTCATCAGTTTTGGACCTAAGCGGTCTGTCTCTGTCTTTATCGTTGCGTTTTCTTTGAAGATCGGAAGTTGGATGGCTTAAGGAAGCAATTTCGGAGTATGGAGATCGAGAACGAAAGTATTTGGCTACAAAAATAGCCCGATGACTAACAGTTCGGGCGTTGAACAAGGCACAAAACAGACAGCGAGGGATGTTGTGGTCTGGGCCTAAACAGGTGACACAGTAAGAATGAAAATCTCTATGAGGTATTTGCTTTCCACAGGCAAGACAATTGTTAATTTTTTCTGACATCGGTTAGAGCAAGAAAAAAGGATCCCCAATGGGGTACTTATCTTTTTGAAGACCAAGTCTGAAACTCAAAAACAAAAATTTCAGGAGTCGGCCAACCGGCACTTGCAAACTGCTTCTGCTTTGGGCACTGCACGGCAAGAAAGACTGATGTAATGGCGTCGGCTGCATGTTTTATACCCCTGCTGACCTGACGTCATGGAAGAAGCGACAGCATCAGTCACAGAAATCCAAAGACTCTGGTATTCAGGCCGGCTGAGGGCTACCTGCAGGCTGATAACCCAAATGTAATGACTGCAACAGTGAAACACGAAGAACATCCATTAAACTCTGCTCAGAGGCCCGTGTCAGAACAGAAATGTAATGCCAAATACCTGAGAGAGAGAGAGAGAGAGGCTCCAAGGATCTCGAGACAAACTATCACCCCCCCACAAACACACACACACACTGATTCAGGCCAGATTCACTAGGAATCAATGCAATCTCAGCCAACCAGATCAAAGAAATTGAGTCAAAGAAGTCCATGTCTTCAGACCACGAAAGGATGTGACCCAGAGGCACTGGATCAGACGGTCCTGATTCAGCATGATGGACTGGGGAAGGAGCAATAACTTGAAGGAAAATGGGCAATCATCTGCTTCCAGTGGGGGCTGGAGCTGGAAGGACTGCCACATTCTGTCCACATCAGCCTCAAAGACTCTGGAACTAACCAAGCGTAAGAACTCATGAAAAGATCTTTCCTATATGAACAGGGGATCTAAATCTGGAAGACATCAACCGCAGAGAAAAGCACGACTCCGGTAAGGGAAGTGCATCATATCTAATGAGGATGATTCTGAACTGAGAACTGAATCTGAAGTTTTTGATAGCTTGGGCGCCAGGGCCAATGAAAGTGAACAACGTGCATGTTTCAGCCTTTTTACGGGCCTCTTTAGCATAGCATAAGTGATATTTATAAATGTTGCAGGCAGCTTAATGACTATGGGCAGCAGCTAGGTTTAAAGACCCTGTGTTTCCGAAGTACAGTTAAACTATTCACTTATGCTGTCAATAAAAAGGCTGAGACATGCATGCCCACAGATAGTGGGGTTTGTCCATTAGCCTGAATGTTACCATAAAGACTTAAAAGTAAAAAAGTCCATTACAGGAGGTTAATGAATCGCACAATGAAACCTCCAGCTTGGATGTTTTTTCTTGCATTTTTTTACTGAATGGTTTTGTCTGTGACTTTTTAACCTTTGGTTTACTCACAGTCAATTTTATGAGAATTGAGTAAATTGTTCTGCTAGGTGCTGGGGTATTCAGAAGAAGGAGATCCTACAATTGTGTTCTACGCAAACAACTTCAGACACTGCATTAAGTCATACAAGGAGTTGGGCAGTGTAGTGGACTTAATTTGGCGAGCTTCAGATAAAGCTTTAATGCTTTTCCACCAGAAGCACCTCAATGGGCAGATGGCACAGACCACTACTCAAAATCTCCTACATTATTCAGCAACCTCCACAACTGCACTTACTACACTGAAGAAGCACCAACTTCTAAAGAAATATCCTGACCACAATGCAAACAGAAGTTGCATCATAAGTATGCATTCACTAAACTGCAGAGAGAGAGATCATAATGTAAAAGGAAATGGCAGATATCAATGACATCTCAGCACTGGGTCTGCTGCTCTGTCCTTCATAGAAAGGCTACTTTACTTTTAACCCTGACTGATTTACCAGCAAATTACTTACTAATGCCAAGCTGTTTAGAAGTGTAAAAAAATGGTGGCGTTTTGAATTTTTCATGTCCACTTCAGAGAAGCTTAATATATTTGTTCTCCAGTCAGGGTTCTGTTAGCATACACAGCCGCCAGTCCTTCCATACCAAAATAAATCCAAAATTCAAACCAAGCACATTAGCAAAATGTTTCCAGTATTAGTCTTGACATGCACAAATGTGTTTAATCAGCTTAATGCACTGTGGAGACTATCCTTTCACGAAGAAACCTCAAAACATGAAAAGTCTATTACTGAACATTAAATGGCAACTGGTATTTAATTAAATAATCTCCAAACAATGTCATAAGTCCACTTTCACTCTATCAAATCAGTATTACTGACTTAACTTTTCTGTAACTCCTTATAAAGGCTTAACAAATTTAGGATGTCCTGCATGGCACAGTGGTGCAGCAGTTATAGTTGTCGGCTGGGGTGCCTTGTGTGGAATCTGCATGTCCTCCCTTTGTTCGCATGGGTTTTCTCAGAGTGCTCCTGTTTCCTTCCACATTCCCAAGACATGCTGCAGGTGGACTGAACATTCTAAATAAACCCTAGGTGCGAGTGTATGTATGCGTGTGCCTTCTGAGGAAGGTTTGGGGCCCAACTGGCAACTCTACATTGTAAAAGTCTACTAACACTCGTTCAGCGGACGATCTGTTGTGCCGAACTCTGAAGGGAGCAACTGGAAGAAGGATTAGGAGGAGAAGACTGTTAACGCTGACAACTTATGTTTACATACCACATTTATAAAATAGCATGGAAGAAACAAGTTTTGCTTCAAAATCCAAGGCAATGGTACTACTGTACTCATCCTCCTATTAGCACAATGTTGTTCGGTCATAACAAGGTGGTGCTACATATTTAGACGTCCCCCTCACTCTCACCTTACAAGTGAGCCCACCTAAATGTTGCCCAGTTCAACTCTTGCAGACCTTGTGGACATCTGGGCTCAGTTTAAAAATTGCATGAACTCTTTAGACAAACATAAATGAACAAACTCACCAGTTTATAAAATCTACAGCTAAATAAACAAACAGGACTAGGAAATATGGAGCACAAAAAACTTTTTTTGTACGTACAGTGCTGCATGCAGTTTCCCAAACTAATATCCTCCACTAAGCTGCAAATGCATCACTTGGCACAGGGAGTAAGGCAAAACTATGAAGAAAAAAATATATATCACAATCCAAAAGGGTAGAATCTTTCAGAAAATGCGATTCATAACTCAATACAAGTGACTTGCTATGACGACAGAGGCAATGTTTTTCAAGGTCAGTGGAAAGTTCCATCAACAGCCTTCGCAGAAGAGCAGCAGGTCTGAAATGACGAGGAAAGTTATAAAGTAGCAAGGATTAGTTCACTGGTTATCTAGGAACTGCTTGTCTAGCAAGACTAAGAACCAAGGCCCTTTCATCCGTCATTGTGGACTACATTTCAATGCATACATGCATGGCAACAGCTCAAAGGTTCACAAGTATATAATATATAATAGGCTAACAACCGCCAAGGCCTTTATAAGTCTAGCCTGGTAATCAAACCCAATTGTGTCCCTATGTATCATGGGCGTTTATTAGGAAGAGGTATATTTGGAAGTTGCTAAAGGTTATATGGGGGGTAGGTTAGTTTGGAAATAGTTGCTGTCTTGCTTCTATCAGACATATGGAGGCCAGACCCAGTGTGAATTTCTGATTTCCTATTCATTGGTTAAGGTTACACTTCATTAGGGTTAGGGATGGATTTTGCTTCACATGGGTGGGGAACCTGTTCCAAATCATAAGGATCCTCAGAGACATCTCTCTCTCTCTCTCCATATCCCATTTTATGTTGCAAGCCAAAAATTTAAATCCTTGGATCTAATGCTTCTGATGCCATTCATTTTGTGGATGTGCAAAAGGTCCGTCAGAGCTGGATCTAAGTACACCTTGTATGCCAGGCATAGATCACCTCTCAGTAATCTGCACGAGACAGACTACAGAGATATGACTTTAAAGCAATACGTATAGGACAAACTAATTAATCCCTGGATTCTCCTGGTAAGCAACCTTTGTGGGCATTACAACTGTTCCATATGTCTGGTCAGGTACATGCCAAAGGCAGCATATCACTCAATGTTGGGTCTGATAAAGGCTGAAAAAAAGTGGCACTGTAACTTCTTTGGACCCAAATTCCATGCTACTTATTTTTCTTACTACCTTGGCCTCATGTTGTTCAGACAGATTACTGTCTACATATATGGTACCAGACCCCTGACTACTGGGTCAACTCTTAGGGGTGTCTTGTCAATGAAGAAATTAGCTGGACTGCCATTTTCTCAAAAGCCACTATAAAACTCAATACCAAAAAATGCATTCATCTGTGCCTTTGCTACCAGTCATCAGTCTGTGTTGGACTCTCTTGTAAAACGTTTATGCTGTTGGGGGGGGGGGATCTATGATATTACAGTCATCTGCAAACTTGGTCATCCAAAAGCCTTTCACATTAGCCTTTATCTCAAAGTAGAGGCCAAAATAGGGGTGGTCCCAGCAGACAACCATGAGGTACCCACCGGTCTCTTACTAAAGGCGATCTTGCCACGTCTGACTTCCTGCATCATCTCTATGAGCCAGCCAAGAATCCAACGAGTTATGCTGGGGTTTATGACCAGTTCAGTAAGTTTGTCAACATCACCTGAGTGGGGTATTATATCAAACACCTTAGCCAGAATCCAGGTAGGCAGTATTCGCAGTTTTCCCTTCATCCATCATCTTGGTAACCTCCTGAAAGAAATTCAGAAAGTTTTGTAGGCATGACCTTCCCTTTACAAATCCAAACTGAGTTTGGTCCAAGGTCTGAAGGTTGCCATGTATGAGAGTCATTTCCATGACATTTTGTTCCATGGCTTTGCATGTTAGACTAGTCAGACTAATATGTTTGTTGTTTCCAAGGTTGGTTGATGGTCCACTCTTGTGAAGTGAGATAACAGTCATAGCTCTTCATGCTCATGGTATAAATCCTGTTTTGAGGCTACATTTGAAAAGTGACTCAAATGGTCCTGATAAGTCATGTGTCAAGCTATTTAGAAGGCATCCAGGAATACTGCCGGGGTCCACTAAGGCTTTGTTTTTGGCTTTAGCAAGCAAAGCCAGGGCCTCCTGTCTAATAGTTTTTTATGTTTTTTTTTTTTTTTGTGGGGGGGGGGGGGGTTATGCTAGTAGGCATTTTATGTGGGGTGGTAGAGGGATTGCTCAGTGAAGGTTGCACCAGTTCAGCACACCACTGTGCGCTACCTATGAGGTTACACAAACAGCTGTAGAAATGTCTTGTGGTTGTCTTTAGACTGTGAAGCTATCCTGACCCAGTAACTGACCTTGATGGACTTAAGTCCTCTTAGTTTCCCATTATGGATCTTATTATGAGATTTTTACCAGATTTTAGTTATGAACTTTTTCCCTTTTGTTATATACCCTATTAAAGACTAGGACTGCACCAGTGTAATTTGTTTTTAGAGTTTGTTTTGGGGTTGCTTCTAGCAGCTACAGCAGCCTTTATATAGCAATCTACATGGCTGTATAGGGTCTCAGTGAAGAATTTCACAGATTGCTGTGAACTGAGGGTAGGAGGGACATTGAATTTTGACAAATTATTGCTTAATATGATGTTGTTTACTTTGCAAAACTTCCCCTCAAAAGTTTACTGGGGTTACCAAGTTGATTTTATTTCGAAGGAGACAGCTTTGTGGTTTGACCTCAACAGAGGGGATATGACACTAGGGTGTGCGTGCAGTACTCTCCCATATTGTTCAGTACCAGGTCCCATATGTTTGAACCTCTGTTGGATGTGCACTCTAACACACGTACCCCTGACCAGATGAAGTACAGGAATTGCTGTGCCTGCGAGTTTGAGGCAGTGTACATTTCCCAGTCTATAGAGGGGTAAATTCTCCAATAAATAGGGTGTTTGGTTTAATGGTCAGCATCTCCAGTAAGTCTACGCAAGAGCTATGGATTCTTGAGACGTACAAAGGGACCTGTAGCTTGCTAGTATATGGTATGGGACTTTGTCTATGGTGACGTGCATGTGGATAAACTCCAGGGCACAGTCACGTTTAACCAACCTAGAGGTCTACTTGTTGCTAATGGAGATGGAGACTGCTAAACCTTTTGTCTCTGTCAGTGCAGCTGTGAATATGTCCCAGTGGAGCCCCAAGTCTAAGTGTGTGGAAGGCACTGAAGTCTTGTACTGTCAATACTTTCTGCAGATTTAAACAGTGTCGCAGTAGCAGCACAGATGTCTTTATTCTCCTGAGTGCGGAGAGCTTGTAGGGTGTGGAGTTTCTTGTTTAGGCTCTTAGCACTGAGCAGTAACACCTTTAGGTTTCTTTGGGTTTATTTGCTATGTTGGTAGGTTTGTCAATTTGGCACTGCCTAAAATGCTGTAAGGGGGTGGATAAAGTTTTAAACAATATTTGGAAGCCTAAAGGAGACAGGTGCAGCCCATCCTTTAAAAAGCAATGTGGTTTGTTAACCATGTCCTCCCATGCTGACAAATACTGAATCCCCCTAGACAGGCAAACAGAAGTAAGCGAATTATTGAAGTCAGCCATCTTTTGTTTGTATTGTGGTACCATTCTTAGTGAAGGTTAAATGCTGCTCACTGCAAGGCACAGAGTGTCCTGAGACATATTCAGAGATCAATAATGTCATCATATAGTCCAAGGAGGTATGTCTCAGTACTACGACAGACGCATACTGGTAACTGTGGTATAGTGACTTGAGTATGTGCTAAACTTGGCAGAACCTGGCTCCAGATAAGCAACTAACTGTTACCTTCTCCTTGTTCAGTCTGGTGAGTAGAACATCTGTGAGGCATACAACATAGTCCCCTATGACAAAATACATGCGTACACAGTTTGCCTTGGAGGCATTGTTCTTGGGGCTCCACTGGGTGTAGTGGAGTATGTGTGGTGTTTGGTGTTGCTGTTGGCAACTACTTCAGAGACTGATTATAAGCATTGCAGTTTATAGGCTTAGGAGTTCTAAGGTTTTGGAAAATAGCTTTTTAGTGCATCAGCATAAGCTGGTGTGTGTGTGGTGGACACTATAGGTGGTGGATCTAGTGTGTTCCTAAGCTTGTTTGTTTGTGATAATTTTGCCCCCAAAGAAATTGTGTATGTGCAGCCTTCGCATACTGTGTTTGCTTCTTTAACAATTAAATGGTTGTCAGTAAACATGAGACAATTGCTACATTGTCTCAGGATGCCCGTATCTACCAAGCTGCCTACAGAAACATTTTGAAATCGCATATCCGTGTTGTCTGGGCCTGTATTTGGGTGGGCTACTATGGGATGTGGACTCGGTAATACAGAGGGTCTCCTTGGGTGGCTTCTGGAATTTGACACTACACTAAGTCAGACTGTGCTAAGACTGGATAGTAGTGCTGTTCATTGCACAAGCTAGCTGCTCCAAGCTCACCTCCACAATATGGCTTTGTTTTAACCACACTGTTACAGGCTTCCGTTCCAAGGGTAGTTTGATAATTTACTCAAGAGCATTATTAGTTTGTTAGGCAGGCACGTCATATTGTGGGTATATGGAAAACTATGGGTGGAACAGCAGTGAAAGACGGGAGGGAGGGACTTTTGAAGAAAGATTACCATAAGGGGTGGTAAGCAAAGGCACCACCTTTTAAAACCACAAGAAAAGGGTGGGAGGATTGTAGAAAAATTCAAGCTGCAAGAAGCAGACCTCCTAGAAAGGGATCCAATCAAATAAAGCCTACATTGGCACTCTAGTCCCATGGTCAAATAAAGCCAACATTGGAGCTCTAGTCCTATGGTTAGAACTTCAGAAACTTTATCTTAATGTCTTAGTGGGGGCTGGGGCAGCCACAAACAGGGAAAACAGTAAACAGAAAGGCACTGGAATATTTAAGCTGGTTAATAAACAGAATACGGGAAACTGGCAGAAAAACAAGTCTCTAGCAGCAAAAGTGGAATATTAACATCTGTGAAAGTATTGAAGCACATTCACAACACTGCCACTACCACAATTCCACCACAGACTAAGGCACCAAATTATGCAGAAATTTACCATTAATGCTGTTTATAGAAAAATGCTGTAATGCATGACTAAAGGAGTCTTGAATCTGGCAGTAGTTCACAGTTCTGCTGCAGCTTGAAAGAATCTGAGATCGAGGCTCCTGACAAGAGTCAAAATACTAACAGCTAGCCTTTACAAGTAATTTTGCTTATGGAGATAGAAGTACAGTGTAATGTATAAGCTAAGTTAAGTGCTTGCCTACGCCTATAAAGGACCTAGTGGTCATTAGCCTAGTATACATCTATTAATTTATGAGTAATACACAATCATTCCACAACTGCAAATGAAGCAACAATACTGAAGTCCCAGAACAAACAAACAAAACAAAACAAAAAAAAAACAAAAAAGGCAAACAAAAATTTTTTAGCTAAAAACATGGAAAAAGTGCAAAACATGCATCATCACACAGGTTACTATCAATGCACATAATAAAAAAGAATCCAGTAAGAGTCACTCCCCACAAGGTAAACGCTTCCCTGTGCCAAACACAATCCAAATATAATAAACAGCATACACAGCACAGTAGTGATGAAAGGCAGGAATATATAAGGCAAACAATCGCACAGAAAGGATTTCCACTGACACTGGTTTATCACAGCACAAAAAAAACATGGTAAGCGCTTTCACCTGAATAGGCTTCTTCAAACCATACAATTAAATGCTCAGCACTCTTAATATACAAAAAAGAGCGCCAAAAAACATTACAAAATCTTTAAAGATACATCCCACTAATCATAGTGCTTCAATCACACAATGTCAAAGCTTGACAATAAAATCCTCTTAAAAATAAACAGACATACATATAAAAAAAACAAAGTCAAGCACAGCAAAGTGTGCTCACTTCAATCTCCTAGATCTCAAGAAGAGTCTCAGGGGTACCTTCTCATTCAGTCCAGGGAATGCATCCATCCTACGCCTGACAATCCACCTGGACTCAACACCTTCCGTCCTTCCCCTTACATCACCCCCCCCCCCCCCGGAACTAATGTGTATAACATCCAACACTTTAAAACGGAAAACTTGTGTATGGTCAGTGGACAAAACATGCTTAGAAAGGGCATTAACAGTAAAACAAATCCTAATCTGATAAAGATGGTCCCTTATCCTGTCCTTTAGCCTCCTGTCCGTCTTACCCACATAAAATGCAGTACAGGCACAACAGGAGGCTAAATAAACCACATGGGAAGAATTACAATCAGCAAACACTCTGACCTCATAACTGTTGCCATAAATGGGGTGATGGAAACAAACATCTGTGTCAGTGTGGCAACAGTGGTTACAATGACCACATGGTACAGTACCAATCCTCTCATCAATTTTACCACCCACAATGGGATAGCACAGCAATTCCTTCAAATTCAATCTGTTCTTGTAGACAAAATGTGGGGAGGTGCCTACATCTCTCACATCCGGATCTACCATCAAAACACCCCAATGTGATCTAATCACATCTTTTAATCTACCCATGTCCTTCGTATAATACAATGGTACTCTAAAACCATGATCTCTTCTCTTGATGGCACCTAAACCATTCTGTCCATCGCCCTCATTAATTACTACACTCTCTGAAAAATAGGGTACAGCACCACATTCTTTTAAAGCAGAGTCTCCATCTAACCCCCTTCTCTATTTCACACAAATTATATTCTGCTTTAACAGCATATTAAAACTTCAAAAGAGACCACAGCTCTGTCTCTGAGTCAGGCAGAAATTAGAACTGATCAATTAAGGACTTATTCGTAAGATAGAAGAGGTCACTTAAGGTTAATCATTTGTGAACTGAGGGGGTGGAGCTAGGAGCTAAACCTTCTATTTAAGGGGCAAAATAAAACATTTTAGAGCTTTACCAGAAAGGATCATCCAGACTCTGCTACACTTTGCTGTGAAGGAAAGGTTAGTTTGCTTTTATTTTTTGCGTATTACATTATTGCCTTTCTATATTTTGAATACTGTAGTTTGTTTTCTTTACCTTGTGTTTTACTTGCATTAAGCTTTAACAGCATATTAAAACTTCAAAAGAAACCACTGTCTTTCTAGTTGCCTGCCTCTTATGTTAATCTGACCATATATCTCATTTCCTCTCTACTTTCACTGGCTTGTGTGAGTAATCAGAAAATCATCATTTTTGAAATCCTTCCCCTTCAACTATTTAAATTTATTGGCCATCCTACTGTATTCAATAGTACCAGAATACAAAAGTGACCACCCCTTTCAAACCATCTTGCTGTTTTAAAAATAGTAACTCTCCACTAAACCTTAACTTTTTAAACAGGTAAAAACTTATGTAACCTACTTTCACATCTAATTTCTCTAGTGCACACTGCAGTGTGCATTTTTTGTCATCTTACCTTTAAGCATCCCTGTGACTAGCACTTGCTCTAATACCTGCTAGAAAGCACTAGAAAGCCTTAAACTGATAAAAGCACTCAACTCTCCTTGAAATCAATAGTTGATACTAAACAGCCTATAAATGCAAACTACCTTGCTAAGGTAAGGGAAAACAGCTCCTGTACTTTACAAAAAAAAAAAAAAAAAAAAAAAAGCACCAAACCAGCCATGTCCAAGGGTCAACCTCCGGTGATTTCTCCTGTCCATTTGGTGAATCTGGGCATAATGGGGCAATGCAGCAATTGCCTCATCTACACAGACAACCCTCTCCTCCTACCACCCAACACTACAACCTGTGAGAGATGCACTTACATAGCCAAAATGGAAGCAAAGCTCTCTCCACCCAAGATTGTGCTAGACAGTCAAGAGGAGAAGGTTAACACCCACACTACACCTCAAGCAACACATAGCCCTTCTAAACCCACACCAACAACACACACATATAGCAACACTAAATCCACATATGCAGAGGCCCTTAACTGTAACCTGCCCAAGCCACAAGGACCTCTGAAACTGAAATGCAAACAAACACCAATCACAACCAAAGTGTCACATAGTTCACAACAGCAGCCCCCAAGGCAAGACAACGTACCAAACACTTTAGTCATAGGTGACTCTATAGTCCGGCACACTGACGTCCCACTCACCAGGTTGAACAAGGAGAAAATTACAGTCAGTTGCCTGTCAGGTGCCAGGATCCGCCACATAACGCATGCACTCAAGTCACTCCACAAGTAGTACATATATGACTGTCATTGTCCATGTTGGAGTGAATGACTTGAGACGTACCTCCCTGGACTACATGCAGAGAGACATGAAAGAGCTCTCAGATCATGTGGCCGAGGCAGGTATGACCCTAGCCCTGAGTAGCATCCTGCCTTTGCCCAGAATGATACCACAATACAAGGACAAAATGATTGACCTCAACAATTGGCTAAGCTTCTGCTGTCATTCAAAGGGGATCCAGCATCTGTCTGCCTGGGACAACATGACCGACAGACCATGATGCTTTGCCAGAGATGGTCTGCACCTGTCGCACCTGGGATTCAGGTTACTAGCCAAAGCTCTTGCCACCCCTATAGTGCCTTTTTTGGGCAAAGTTCAAAGGACAAAACCACCACCGTAACAGGTACAAGCATGCAAAATCTGAAGGTAATGCTACTCAATGCTAGAAGTCTAAACCTCAAAATTCACTCTCTCGAGGCACTCCTAAAAATGGAGAACATCGATATCTGTGCAGTAACTGAGACCTGGTTCAAGGCTCCAGACAGCACCCCCTGCAATACCAGGCTACAACCCTTACCACACTTTTCAACCACCAAACCAGGATCGAAACACTAAAGATGGAGGAGTGTCAATATTCACCAAGGATATTCACACCACCAGGCTAGTTGCCCAGCACAATACGCCTGAAATTCGCCAGATGCAACTAACACTAGGCAAGACTGCAATCCAAATTGTAGCTTGCTACAGATCCCCCACCATACCCCAAGATTCTCACTACACCTTTCTAAACATACTGGAAAATATTAAGATAGACCCAAACACCCTAATACAGGGTGATTTTAACTACCCTGCCATTAACTGGGAAAACTACTCATGTACCAACACCTTTGCCCAACAGTTCTTGGAAATCATAAATTCCAATGCCCTGGATCAACTAATCCATAGTCCCACCAGGGGCTCCAGTATCCTAGACCTGGTCATTACCAGCAAGGGAAATCTATGCTCCACATCTATGGTCACCCCCTCGTTAGTCAGGTCTGACCATAAGCTAATCACCCTTAACATCCACTTCCCACCCCACCCCCCAGTAAGGAAACCTCCATAAAAAACTTCTCCAAAGCCAACTTCATGCTACTCAAGTCAGAAGTGACAAACTTCATTACACCCATGCAGACAGGAACTGAAAGATGAACTGCTGAATCCTACACTAAGGCACTGTACAAGCACATCCACTCATGCATGAATCGTGCCATCCCAAATAGAACCAAGATGCTCTCATCCAAAAAATGGAAGCCTATCTGGTGGTCTCCTGCCATAAACAAACTTTACAACAAAAGGAAGAAACTGTTGCAGAAAAGAGGAAAATCCCAGGATGCAAAAAACTCCCTTACCAGCCTCAGTAAGAAACTGAGGTCCCTCATAAAATCCTCCAAAGCTAGTTACGAAAATAAAATTGCCAAAGATTCCAAAGACAACCACAAGGTATTATATAACTATGTCAAGAATCTAAATGGCAATGTTCAGATCTGCTCTGAGGTAAAACAGAATGGAATTAAATATAGTGATCCCAAGGATAATGCCAATATCCTGGCAGATAGATTCAGTGCCAACTTCACCCCCCCCTCACCTACAAATGGCCAATCTCAATACTGTAAGATTGGCCAAATTCTGGTAATAATGGCCACACAGGTAAAAAAACGCACTCTCCAAAGCTAAGAATACAGCATCCATGGGACCAGATGACATCTCGGGCTGTGTACTACATGAACTACAATATGAACTGGCACCTCACCTAAGTGTCATGTTTAATCATAGCCTCACCTCAGGTTTCGTGCCCACTGAGTGGCGCAGAGCTACAGTTATCCAACTCCACAAGGGAGGATCCACCTTGGATCCTGGAAACTACCGTCCCATCAGTCTGACGAGCCTCATCTGCAAGGCCATGGAGCGTATTATCATGGAACTTATAAACAAAGACATTGGCAAGCTTCAAACACTGGACCCTACCCAGTTTGGGTTCATGAAGGGCCGATCTAGTCTCCTGAACCTGATTGACTTCTTCGAATCAGTTTCCAGAGCCACTGGCGAGGGTAAGGTGGTCCACACAGCCTATCTAGACCTTGCTAAGACCTTTGACACCATCCCCCACTCTGGAATCATAGATAAACTTACTAAGCTGGGCATTAATCCCTATGTCACCCAATGGGTTGCTAACTGGCTTACTGATAGAACCCACACTGTAAAAGTAGCAGACTCCAAATCCAGCTCCAGACAAGTGACAAGTGGAGTATCTAAGGGTTCAGTCCTGGGACCGCTCTTATTTGGCATCTACTTCTCTGAAGTACAGGCCAGCACTAAGGGACTCTGGCTAACACAGTTCACAGAAGACTGCAAACTGGAAGCCATTATTGAATCCCCAAATGATGTGGATACTGTACAAAAGGGCCTTACAGAAACAGATGCTTGGTGCCGGAGCCATGGGCTCAAGCTCAATGCCAAGAAATGTATAGTTATCCCCTTTGGGGAAAAAAAACATGTACCCGTGAATTATCATATAGGTGGCAGTACATTAAACACCGAAAGTGTGATAAGAGACTTAGGGACACAGGTGGACAGTGGTCTCACCTTCGATAACCACATCGCCACAACAGTTAGGAAATCCTTCTATGTGACACACCTCATCACTAAGGGCTTTTCATCCAGAAAAAAGGAGGTCATTGTCCCAGTGTACTCCTCCCGCATTAGACCCATTATAGAATACAAAACCCAGTTTGGTATGTACCTCTCAAGACATCTGCAACAACTGGAAAGGCCACAGAAATACCTCACTAAAAGAATCACAGGCCTAAAGCAGATGCCCTACGCTGACCGCCTTAAAAAACTCCAGCTATACTCTGTCGCATATAGTCTACTCAGAGGCGATCTCTGCTTAACATACAAGGCCATGTCAAACCCAGAGCTGTTGGACATGCTACACTTAAAGAAATCCCAATCCCTCAGAGCCACACGCTCCAGGGATCTAAACCTCATCATCACAACAAACAAAACATGCTGGAGGGGTAGGTTCCAGAACCAGAGACTCCCCAGACTCTGGAATAGATTGCCCAAAATTCACCCCGGGGATCACGTCAGTCGCCCTACTAGACAGGGGTCCAGGGAAGTAAATAGTGTGGGAAGAAATAGCCAGGGAATTGTTATGGCTAGGCTTGTATAGGCCCTAGGGCTGATAGCCTAGTACCAACCTATGAACCTATAGGACATCTCGGTATAACCCTAGTTAGGAGGGTTTTGAGGCTGGTGTTCGGGATTTGTGTGAAAGGTTTAA
Source organism: Protopterus annectens (assembly GCF_019279795.1). NCBI lineage: Eukaryota > Metazoa > Chordata > Ceratodontiformes > Protopteridae > Protopterus > Protopterus annectens. The sequence goes on along the minus strand of NC_056750.1, from coordinate 668,432,041 downwards.
GGAAAGAGAGCATCAAACTTCTAATATAGAGAGGGGGGTTAGAAGGACTCTCTGCTTTAACAGAATGTGGTGCTGCACCCTATTTTTCAGAGTGCAGTAATTAATGAGGACGATGGACAGAGTGGTTTAGGTGCCATCAAGAGAAGAGATCATGGTTTTAGAGTACCACTGATATTATACGAAGAAAGTGGGTAGATTAAAAGATGTGATTAGCTCACTTTGGGGTGTTTTGACAGTAGATCTGGATGTGAGAGATGATGTAGGCACCTCCCCACATTTTGTCTACAAGAATAGATCGAAATTTGAAGAAATTGCTGTGCTATCCCATCGTGGGTGGTAAAGTTGATGAGAGGATTGGTACTGTACCATGTGGTCATTGTAACCACTGTTGACACAATGACACGCATGTTTGTTCCCATCACCCCATTTATGGCAACAGTGATGAGGTCAGTGTGTTTGCCGATTGTAATTCTTCCCATGTGGTTTATTTAGCCTCCTGTTGCTCCTGTACTGCGTTTTAGGTGGGTAAGACGGACAGGAGGCTAAAGGACAGGATAAGGGAACATCTTTATCAGATTAGGATTTGTTCTACTGTTAATGCCCTTTCTAAGCATGTTTTGTCCACTGACCATACACACATTTTCCGTTTTAAAGTGTCAGATGTTATACACATTAGTTCCGGGGGGGGGGGGGGTGATGTAAGGGGAAGGATGGAAGGTGTTGAGTCCAGGTGGATTGTCAGGCGTGGGATGGATGCATTCCCTGGACTGAATGAGAAGGTACCCCTGAGACTTTGCTGTGCTTAACTTTGTTTTTTTATATGTATGTCTATTTTTAAGAGAATTTTATTGTCAAGCTTTGACATTGTGTGATTGAAGCACTGTGATTAGTGTGATGTATCTTTAAGGATTTTGTAATGTTTTTTGGCACTTTTTTTGTATTTTAAGAGTGCTGAGGATTTAAGTGTATGGTCTGAAGAAGCCTACACAGGTGAAAACGCTTACCATGTTTTTTCTGTGCTGTAATAAACCAGTGTTTTTAACATTTATTCAGTGGAAATCCTTTCTGTGCAATTGTTTGCCTTATATATTCCTGCCTTGCATCACTACTGTGCCGTGTATGCTGCTTACTATAAATGCAACTTAAAATATTTAAGCAGTATTTAAATAAAAGCTTTTTTATTCCCTTTGATGAAAAGCTTGTTTCTTACACTATGGGACTTTTCACACCTGTAAGTCTTGAATAAATCTAGCAAAAAACCCCTCTGTTCTTCATTAAGTTGCCATGCTCAGTGCTGCAAGTTCAGAAAGGATAATAAAATATCATGAAAAAAAGACATAGGCTTCTTTTAAAGAAGTGTAAAGAGACATAAGAGTCTCCAGCCACAAACATGCATTATCATTATGGCATACACTTCATAGAAAGCATACTTTAAAACAGATTTCAATTGTTTACAGGTACAATGGAGTTCATGGATACCTACCAGCTTTGGCTCTCTGAAAATTTGACTGTCGATCATATCCCAAGCCCCCTGCCCCAAGGACAACATCCTTAGCAATAGGAGGAGGTCAGAACTGTCCTGCAAAGTAAAAAAAAAATGCATTAAAAACAGCAGTATGAATTGCAGTTATTTCTGGCAACAATGAAAATATCAAGCAGCCATAAAAGATTACTAGCAAATAATGAGGTTTCCTTGCTGACAAGACTAGCTACACCTAATTAATTAAGCTGTGAGAAGTCTATGCTTGCATATTATAGCCTGTTATGCAGCTAAGTATTTTTCCCCAATGTAGATAAGGATATTTTAAATGGAGAAATGTTTACTAACCCAGAAAAGAACTTGCATTTAATTATAAAATCTTATAACAAAACTTCAGTTACGGTCTTGCCAAAAGAGCTTGCAGATCGGGATACCAATGACTTGCATAAAGCAGCAGTAAAAATAAAGATGATTAAGCCAGTTTATACCTGGATTTCTAGCATATACAGGTCACAAGCTTCAATACCAGGACCTACAGTGCTCTTACTACTTCATCTAAAAATCAGACCTTCATACATTAAATTGGAGTCTTTGTAAAAGAATATCATCATTCCAAAGATATGGAAAAGTCTGAATCTGTTGAAACTTTACTACAACATCAGAACATGACATTTTGAGTGACAACAGCATGATAGAAAGTCTGAGATCAAATAGACTTGAGAGAGATCTTAACAGCTTAGCAGCCTTTGGTGACAGTCAAATGCAACATCAGCATCCTCAGGCATGCAAAAGGAGGAACCAACACTACTGTCATACTGTCCAAGAAAAGTGGCAGGCCACAAGGCTGATCATTCCACGGTGTTCTCCTTCAGGTTGTCAAATATACGACTTGCTGGACACAATGAGCAGAACCAGCCAACACTAAAGTGTCCAACTCTAACCCAATGATGGCAATCCACTGAATGGGAAAAACAGAAGACTAACTTGCAAACACTCCCTCAGCTTGCAGGGAAACACCCAAGCCACAGAGAACGTCAGAATGTCCCTAAACAAGGCCAAGGATAAGTTAAGACTTCCAAAGTAGAGGACTATATAAAACTTCCTCTCCAGCAAAGCCTATGCTGTAACAACTAGTACCTTGGTAGAGACAGTGAACAAAAAGGAGAAATCAAACAGCAACACTTTGAATGTTATCCCAGCATTAAAAAAAAAAAAAAAACACTCCTGCCCATATCCTAGACAATGATGTGCCAGAAAAGTATACCATATCCAGTGACGTGACCTGGGAAAGCAAAGGCATCACCCCTAGGCAGTTTCCTGCATTTCTGGTGAAATTAATGAGGCCCAGGTGAGTAGACTCCTGCTCTACTTCCAAGTAAGGATAAGGCAAGAGTACGCCAAAGCCAGTGGACAGAGAGGAATAACCTTACTAAAACCCAGATTATCCAAGTTTGGGATGTTGGCAAGACCACCAAACACCTACATAGCTGCCCAAATGATGCTGCTCCCCCCCTGGATATAATGTCTGATCAAAGGGGGGGGGGCTTGTTGATCAGCAGGTATGGGGCAAAAAACTGAATCAGAAAAAAGAATACCCGTACTGCTCTTTGCATATGACAGTTTGGGTGTGTACCGAAAGCCCTACCAAGATTATCCCCCATCCCAGACTAAAGCTCATTTGAGAGAACACCTTACACATCCTTAAGATGTGTCAGACCATGACTAAATCTATAATCTATATAGGTCAGTCATATGGCTGTTGAGTATGCTGAATAATTTTCTTCAGGAACACGTTCAGCACAGATCAGAAGGCAAAAGTACCAAATGTTTCCGTGTCCTCAAAGTAACAGAAGAAAACTTCTTTCTAAACAACAACAGCTGTTTAGAAGAAAAGGAATTGTGTCATGCTCTGCTGTTGAATACCCGTGTTTAGTTACTGACTTGGGAAAATAACGGACGAGTTAGGGAGCGAAGGAAGCTTAGTGATTTGCTCTTCTTGGAAGAACAGTCTGGTGCAGGTCCACCATACAACAACAATGTGAAACTGAGACCATACACAAAAATCTCAGTGTGAGAAGTCCTAGAGAATTTAACAAACTACATCAAAGAGATCCAGGTCTTAATATTTAGTCCACAGGCACAAATCTTCCGGATCTCAATCCAGTGGCTACACTAAAGCTTGGATGCCAAAAGGCCAACACCCTCAAGACTTCTCTAAATGAGGTAATGGGAGGTATGCTGCACAGAATGACTAGATTAAGTGATAATGTCAGCAGGTATAAGGCTTGAGATCAGCATAGGTTTCAAGTTAAAAACTACTATATCTTGCTAACACTAAATAACCTTGTAGATATATATTAAAAAAAAAAAAGAAAAATAAATTATGGTTATGGCCAAAGCAAAACACAACAGTATTACGTCCATTCTTTCTTAAATCAGTTCAGCATAATCCCACTTACTTTCAACAATACATAGGAGAAAAACTGTACGGCAAAACTCTAGTAAATAACACAGAGTTTACTCATTGTAATTTATGACCTTTCATTTAGTCTATGCAATTTGCATCCAAAAATGGGTACCAGTACAAACTAAACATTTTAGCAAGTTGCCTCCAGAATGAATTTTGTCCACTGCAAGCTAGATTAAGTTTTTCATAACACTGCCACCAGAACAAGAAAAATAGGATATGATCAACAAAACTAAATTTAGAAGACAAAGCCCTGTAAGCTGTGTGTGACTAAGGTATAACATTAGCCTGTCAAAGTCTCAGTAGCACAACATCCTAATGATTTTTAGGCACCTTAGACTGCCATTTGAAGACTGTTCAAAGAAAATGTGAACATTCAACATCCTCTATACATTTTAAGAAGATGACTTCTACTTGGCTCTATGCTCTCAGCAACAGCAGTACCATCTAACACTATTGCACTGAACACAACAGAGAGAGATGAATCAGAATGTCTTTAAACAGCTACAGGCTGTGCCAAACTAAACTTAAAAACTTTACTCTCATGAAGTGAACTGTAACATGCTTTGGTGGCTAAAAGCAGAGATCAGCATTGACAGTTCTGCTGTCCACAAATGGTGAGCAACAGCTCTCAAAGTATCAGCAAAGCAAAATAATAATTTGGCCAGTGAATCAGACTCCATGCACTCAAAAAAATGAAAACTCAACAAAAAGTCTGACTTCCAACCTGCTCTACATAACTGAGGACTCTTTCTGGGACTTACTCGGGGAAGTGCGTCCTGATTAACCAGTTCTTGCAAATTCCTCATGGTACTTAGAGCGAGGGTGTTAATGGTGAATGGATCACACAGAATCATGGACAGATCTCTGCAGAAAGAAATTAAACGCTTAGTAAAAAAAACTAATTAATGCTGTTTAAGCATATAATAACTTCTGCACAAATACAAAAAAAAAAAAACAAACAAGAAGATACATTCATAAAATATTTACCATATCAGCTAATACACTCAGTGGAATGTTCTTGTTGGATCAATGACAGAGTTCATCTGCATTACCAATAAGAAGGTAGCATTCTCCCTCCATCTCAGCAAGTGTCAATACTACTCTGCATCTCCTGCTATGGGAATACAAGGCAAAGAAAATATGCACATCCCAACAGAGGAGTGGACAGGCACCTTAGGCTGATCAATTATAACGAAAATGAAATTCATAATTACTAATATTACACATCACTGAATGTGAGTAAAAAACACTGGCCTGTGTTAACTGCTTTATTAAAACTTTTCAGAACAGATGCCAATATTGTTAGATGTTTATACCAGAAGAAATACAAAAAGATTCTAAACAAAATTTAACCTTCAATATATGAAGGCTGAAAATGCAGAAATTCAAAGTATTGTGTGCGATTAGTAACCACAAATTCACTAATCGGAGGAAGGGCACTGAGCAAAACTCTCATCTGTGATATGCAACCAAGTATCCCGTTTTTTGCTTATTTTTACTAGTTACTGCTTATAGATATTTACAGCACTTCTGTCTGCTGCATACATTTTACTGTATTTTATAGCTATAAAACTAATCTGCACGGTTGTACTAAAATTTTCTGCCTCACAGGGCCTGATAAATAAGGTTTTTACTGTCACACTGTGTAAATCTTTTCTAGCTAGTTTCACTGTGTGTGAGGTATTAACTGGAAATTTTCTCCACTTGTTAAACATCTGTTTGTGTTTGTTCTGATTTCCTGCCAAGGACTGCATCATACAACTGGTTTAGTTATATACTTGGTGGCTTTGCAGTTTCCCGTCCCTACTGTAAATTTGATCTGGGACACTCCTTCCAGTCTAGTGTTATTAGCTCATTCTACCTAATACAGAGAGAACATTAGAGGAAGACCAACCCACTTAGTTTAACCTTGAATTCTCTTCTGCTCCTCCTTTCTCCCTTTCCATTTTACTAAAACGAAAATCTTTGCTACAATCTCCGTGTACTGACCGTGTGCGCTTCTCAGCTGCCGAGTATATTTTTTGGTACTTTTTAACTGTTCAGAGTTGAATAATTGAATTCGGTTCAGAAAACATTTTGAATAAAATTGCATTTATTTAAACTGTACTTGCTTTAACATTGCTGCAAACTCAAGTGTGCTAGCTTGCACTGCACTTGAATTGTTTTTAGTGTTGTTTTAGCGACTTTTCTGCAAAATTCTAAGCTCGTTTCCTGCCTTTCCTGTAATTAGTCTAGTCCAGATACAGATTTGCTGTATCCAGGACTGTAAGTAAGCTTCTGAGCCCACCAAGCCTTTCTGTGTTGAAGGGAAACCTTCTAGCTTATCAATGGGAGTGGTAAGCATTAGGTAACCTATCTACCACAGGAGGAGTGGTTTCTGGCCCAGAAATTGTAGTTTATTGGCCGTTTGGGCAGTTCTTCCATATCTTTCAAAATTTCTGGTTTAAAAGCCAGTGTTTGCGCTCATTTCCCACCTTTCCTATAACTAGTCTAGTCCAGATAAAGATTTGCTGTATCCAGGACTGTTTATAAGCTTCTGAGTGGTGTCAAAGTCTGCTCTTCAATTTTTCCTTTAGATCTACTAGTTCTCTCCTCTCCTGCACTTTTACTAGCTTATTAATCTAGCACTTTACCAGACTTCTTGTAGCAATTATTGTAGCACATAAGAAAGTGCTACCAGCACTAAATGTTCTACAAGGAAACCGCTCCAGTACTTATTAATGCCCATCCTTCTAAATGTTAGCTCCCTGTGCTTTCTCCTGTTAACCTGGAGAACTTAGGCATCCTGAGGCAATGTAGCAACTTGCCTGATGTACACGGACAACCCTCTACTCTTACCTCCCAACACTCAAACTTGAGAGATGCACTTACATATCCAAACTGGAAGCCACGCACTCTCCAGCCAAGACTGGAAAAGCTGGTCAAGAGGAGAAGGTCAACACTTGCACAGCACCACACCACATGGAACATACAACCCTCCAGAACACACGCCAGCACTACCTTCACATAAAAACACAAACCGTACACCCACCTTCACGGAGGCTCTCAGAAATCTACCCAAAAAGCAGAGACCTCCAAGACAGAAATACACTCTACCACCACAACACAACACTAACCATGAGACGCATAACTCTCCTAAACAGTGTGCCACTCAACCAAAGCCCCTAAGGCAAAACAGCATGCCCAACACACTAGTCATAAGTGATTCGATAGGCACACTGATGTCCCACTCACTAGGTTGAATAAGGATAAAGTAACAGTCATCTGCCTGTCAGGTGCTAGGATTCGTCACATAATTCATGCACTCAGATCCCTCATCAAACAGGTACAAATATGACTGGCATTGTACATGTGGGCGTAAATGACCTGAGAAGTACCGCCCTGGACTACATGAAGAGACATGGAGGAGCTCTTGGATTATGTAACCCAGGCAGGTATGACTCTAGCCCTGAGCAGCAACCTACAATCAAACAGAATGATACCACAGTACAAGCAGAAAATTATTGACTTCAACAATTGGCTAAGTTTCTGGTGTCATTCCAAGGGGATCCAGTATCTGTCTGCCTGGGAGGACATGACTGACAGACCTCAATGCTTTGCCAGAGATGGCCTGCATCCATCACCCCTGGTCTTCCGGATACTGGCCAAGACTCTTACCACCCCTATAGTGCCTTTTTTAGGCAGTGTTCCAAAGACCAAATTACCACTGTAACAGCTACAAACAAATGCAATCTGAGGGTCATGCTGCTCAACACTACAAGTCTAAATCTCAAAACGCACTCGCTCAAAGCACTCCTTAAAATGGAGAACATCGAAATTTGTGCCATAACAGAGACCTGGTTCAAGGTACCAGAAAGCACCTCTGCACTACCAGGCTATAACTCATTCCACACCTTTCGGCCTCAGAACTTGGACCGAAGCTCCAAAGGTGGTGGTGTTTCCATACTCAAAGGATGTGCACAACTCCAGACTGGTAGCCCAACATAACATATCTGAGATACTTCAGGTGCAGCTAACATTGGGTAAGACAGCAATTCAGGTTGTAGACTGCTATAGGTCCCCAACGATGTCCCAAGACTCTCACTTCACATTCCTAAGCACCCTGGAGAATATTAAAGGTCCAACCTAACACACTTATTCTGGGTGACTTCAACTACCCCTCCATTAACTGGGAAAACTACTCATGTACCAATTCACTTGCCCATCATTTCCTGGAATTCTTTAATTCCAATGCCCTGGAACAGCTCGTTCTTACCCCCAGCTAGAGGTAGCAACCATCCTTGACCTGGTCATTACTAACATGGGCGACCGTTGCTCTACAACAATAGTCAACTCCTCCCTGGTTAGATCAGACCACAAACTAATCACCTTGGAAATCCACATTCCACACCCCCACCAAAGTAACCACCATGAAAAACTTCTCCAAAGCTAACGTTGGGCTCCTACAAACAGAGGTAGCCAACTTCACGACACCCATGCAAATGGAGATCAGTTGCATGACCAATGGAAAATACACCAATGCACTGTACGAACACATACACAAATGCATGGATCTCGCCATACCCAACAGAACCAAGATGCTCTCCTCCAAAAAAAAAAAAAAAAAAAAATAAAGGAGGAAGCCAATCTGGTGGTCCCCTGCCATAAACAAACTCTACAACAGGAAACTGATGCGAAATAAGGTGAAGTCCCTAGACTGGATTGAGATCCCTCATCAAATCCTCTAAAGCTAGCTATGAGAACAGAATTGCAGCAGATAGTAAAGACAACCAAAAGGCCTTCTATAGTTATGTAAAGAATCTCCAAAGCAATACCCAGATTTGCTCTGAGCTACTGCACAATGGTACCCCCTATACCGAGCTAACAGATATTGCCAATATACCGACAGACAAATTCAGTGCCAACTTTACCCCTCCCCGGCCCCCCAAGGGACCAGTCACAATACTAGTAGATTGCCAGGCAACCAATATTACTGCTGCACAGGTTAAAAACAGCACTGTCCAAGGCCAAGAATACAGCTTCTATGGGACCTGACAATATCCCTGGCTGTGTTCTACATGAACTACAGAGTGAACTGGCACCTCACCTGTGTGCCCTGTTCAATCACAGCCTCACCTCAGGCTTTGTCCCTACCAAATGGCGCACTGCTACAGTCATCCCTCTCCACAAAGGAGAAGTGACTACAGACCCTGGGAACTATCGCCCCATTAACCTGAAGAGTTTGATATGCAAAGCTATGGAAAGAATCATTGTGGACCTAATAAACAAGGATATAGGGGAATCTCCAAACTCTGGATCCCACACAGTTTGGTTTTGTGAAGGGTACAGCATGTCTGCTCAACTTGGTCAACTTCTTTGAGTCAGTCACCAGAGCTGTGGATGAAGGCAATGTGGTTCATACAGCCTACCTTGATCTGACCAAGGCCTTTGACACCATTTCCACTCAGGAATCATAGAAAAACTCACTAAGCTAGGCATCAACCCCCTAGATCACTAGATGGGTTGCAAACTGGCTGACAGGTAGAAGCCACAGTGTGAAAGTAGCTGACTCCAAGTCAGACTGCCGACCAGCCACGAGTGGAGTCCCACAGGATTCGGTCCTGGGTCCTCTCCTGTTTGATATCTACTTCTCTGAAATCCAGGCCAACACGAAGGGACTCTGGTTGACAAAATTCGCAAACGAATGCATGTTGGGAGCCATTACTAACTCCCTAAGTAATGTTGACATCCTACAGAAATGCCTCACTGAAACCACCGACTGGTGAGAGAACCATGGCCTTAAGCTCAATGCCAAAAAATGTGTCGTCATTCCCTTTGGAAAAAACCCGGTTCCCATGATTGAACTCAGAAGGAGTTATAAGAGATCTGGCAACACAGGATGACCGCAACCTCTCTTTTGACCACCACATGGCCACTGTGGTCAGAAAGTCCTATGTGCCACATCTCAATACTGAGGGTTTTGCATCCAGGAAGAGGTCAGTGTCTCTCTCTACTCTTCCTTCACCAGCACAATCATTTAGTACAATGCCCCATTTGGCAAGTACTTCACTAAACACCTGCAACAACTGGAGAGGCCGCAAAAGTACCTCAGAGGATCGTAGGCCTTACAACATTTGTCCTATATGGACCGACTAAAAAATCTCCCAACTATTCTCGGTCTCATATCGTCTACTTAGAGGTGATCTCTGCTTGACATACAAAGCCATGTCTGACACAGCTCTGTTAGAAATGCTACATCTAAAGAAATCCCAATCCCTCCACACCACACACTCCAGAGACCTCACAACCTTATTACCACAATCAACAGAACATGCTGGAGGGACAGGTTCATAATCCAGAGACTGCCCATGCTCTGGAACAGACTTCCCATACATGTTAAGCAGAGCACATCACATACCCTCTTCAAGATAAATCTTGATGACTGGATGGGAAACAGAAAATTCACCCCAGGGATCACTCCAGTGGCTTTACTCGACAGACACAATGGGAACTAAGGTCGGGTGGCACGATGCCAGGGTAATCCTATGGGCTAGGCTTGTAAAGGCTCCAGGGCCATTAGCCTAGTACACACACCTATGAAAGTATAGTTTTGTACCTACCATAATGTAGATGTTAGAGTGGATACACTGCTGCAATCATTACACTTGGGTTATCCTGCAGTCAGGCGGTTCCCCAGTCGGCCTGAGTTCCAAAGTCTTGGTCCGGCGTCTGTTGCTGTCGCCTCCTCCCTGACGTCAGTGCGACAGGGGTATACAAGATGCAGCCGACGCCATTTTCTTCAGTTTTTCTTGCCCCAGATGTCAGGTGCCTCTATATATGTAGGCAATTCCAATTGCTAATAAAACATACATAAGAAAAGCAAAAAACAACTTACAGCTACCAGCAAATACTCCCCACAGGTAGTAAGGGTAGAAGACTTAGGTACGTACCTGCCAGTAAGAGGGGAAGGAGGGAGGGTAACCTGGACTGCAGCAGTGTATACACTCTAACATCTACATTTATGGTAGGTACAAAACTGTACTATGTTCATAGTGTTACACTGCTGCAGTCATTACACTTGGGTAGAATCCCAAAGCTGAGGTAGGGTGGCTGGTTGAGTAAGGCATTAGGGGTGGCTATAAGGCCCTGCAGCACTGCAGTGGCAAAGCCAGCTGTGGATTTAGAGTATAGAGGCAGATGGTAATGCTTGGTGAAAGTATGTACAGAACTCCAAGTTGCTGCTTTCAAAATATCCTTGGTAGGTACTCCGCTGAGGTAGGCAGTTGAAGTGGCTACTGCCCTGGTGGAGTGAGATCTAATGCTGCTCGGTACAGGTTTTCCATGGTATGTGTAGCAGAAATGTATACAATGTCCTTTTCATTTTGAAATAGTCTGTTTTGAAATGGCTTTTCCCTGTGCTCCTGCAGCATATGCTACCAATAATTGCTCAGATTTTCTGAGAGCTTTGGTTTTGTCCAAGTAGAAGAGTAACTGCCTGTGAATGCCCAAAGAATGCAGCAGTCTCTCCCCTTTATTCTGTTGTTTAGGATAAAAAGTTGGCAGGTGAATAGTTTGGTTTAGAGCCAGACTGGATACCACCTTTGGCATAAATGTAGGGTTAGTTCTTAAAGGCACCCTGTCCTGGTGGAAAATGAGGAAAGGTTCCACTGCCATTAGTGCCTGTAATTCTGAAACTCTTCGTGCTGATGTTATTGCCAGGAGCAGAGCAGTTTTCCAAGAGATATATTTTAATTCTGCTGTGTTAGCTGGCTCAAAAGGAGGTAAAGTTAGTTTTTCCAAAACAAAGTTGAGGTCCCAAGTTGGAGTAGGTGCTCTACGGGGCGGTCTTATGTTTTTAGCCCCTGTGAGGTACTGTTTTAACAAAGGATTAGAGAAAATTGGTGGATCTGTGTTGTAATGAGCAGAGATGGCAGAGGCGTGGCTCTTGATGGATGAGAAGGAGAGGCTTTTGTCCAGCATCTCAGTTAAGTATTGTAGAATCTGAGGAATGTTTGGAACAAGAGGGTCAAGGCTGTGAGCTTGGTTCCAGGCACAGAATTTCTTCCATTTATCAGAGTAGGCTTTCCTGGTACTAGGCCTTCTGGCCTCCAGAATGACATCCATAACAGCTTTGGAGAGAGGCACTGCTTGCTTGACTAAGGAATCTTCCATGCAGCTAGGCTTAAGGTCTTTAGCTGGCTGTGTAGTATTTGATTGTTGTGCTGAGTCAGCAGATGTGGGATTTGAGGCAAAATCCAGGTGGTTCTTGTGCCAAGCTCCTTAGGATTGGGTACCAGTGCTGGCGTGGTCAGTCTGGTGCAATCAGGATCATCTTTGGCTCTTCTTGCCTGGCTTTTATGAGTACCTTTAGCAGGAGAGGTAGTGGTGGGAAAGCGTATACTTGTAGGTTCTCCTAGCGGAATGAGAGGGCATCCACTTTCCATGCTTGTGGATGGTAACTTCTTGTGCAAAATTTTTGTAGCTGGCAGTTTATTGGGGATGCAAACAGATGTCCGGGCTCCACCATTTCTGTGTTATCATTCTGAATATTTGTGGATTCGATTCCCATTCATGGAGATCCATGATGTTTCTGCTTACATCGTCTGCCAGTGTGTTTTTCTCTCCTGGCAGGAATTGTGCTTGCAGATGAACTTGAAGGTTTATAGCTGTGTTCCACAAGGTCATGGCTTGTCTGCATAGGGGGTAGGAGTGAGTGCCCCCTTGCTTATGTACCACATAACTGTGGTGTTGTCTGTCTTTATCAGTAGTTGTCCTGGATGCAGCAGGTCCTTGAAAGCTATAAGGGCATTTTGTACAACTAACATCTCTTTTTGATTGATGTGAAGATGCCTTTGTTCTGTGGGCCACGTGCCCTGAATACATTTGCCTGCCATGTGTGCTCCCCCAGGAGTAATCCGATGCATCTGTTGTCAGTGTTTGCCTGGCTGTGGGTTGTGTAAAAGGCTGTCCCTTGTTGTGGTGACAAGCTTGAGCCCACCACTGAAACTCCTGTTTAAGGCAAGGGATTAGTGGTATAACAGTTTCCAAAACTTTGACAGTGTTGAGACCATACATTCTTTACGTACCATTGTAGTTTCCTCATATGCAGTTTGGCATATGGCATTAGTAGTATGCAGGATGCCATGCAACCCAAAGCCTGCAGAATTTTTCTTGCAGGGAGCTGGGTCTTTGTTGCCATCAATTGAAAGTATCGAGTCAGTTGTCCTTGCTTGTCTGGTGTGAGATAAGCCATCTGGGCCATTGTGTTCAAGCTGGCACCCAGGAATATAATCTCTTGTGAGGGCTCTAGTTTTGATTTCTTTTCGTTTACTGTGTACCCCAGCAACTTAATAACTTTTTTATGTACACCAGATGCTTTAGAACAGGGGTGTCCAACCTTTTCAGTTGCAAGGGCCGCATTGAGTCAACAGAAATGGTCTGGGGGGCGCATGTAAAATATATCATTGTAGACGGCAAGTGAGGGCCCAAAAAAAAAATTAAAAAAAAAAAAGTTTTTAATGCAGAAACATTGCAGTTCCGCATTCAACAGAAGGAAGTAGCTCCGTATTTAGTGTATTAATATTTAGTGTTTTTTGATTGGCCCATATACCGGCATACAAGCCAATCAAAAAGCGCTAAACACGGAGCTACTTCTGTTTAAGGCAGAACACAAGAAGCTCTGTGTTTAGCGATTTTTTGATTGGCCCGTATGCCAGGTGTACGGGCTAATCAAAAAAGAAGTCCACCCTAGTAACAGCAAAACCTGACTTCAAATTACCCTCATTAATTTCAGTTATCTTTCTCCTGCATTCGTACCACTATTTATTTCTATATATTCCACTGACTGCAAAAGATTCCTCCCCAAGGTGTAATAAGCTTTCTAACAAAGTATGCTTCTGATTGCATACTTCTTGTGGCTTATACCGTACATTTCACTGCATATGTATTATGCCTCTCTAAATACATAGCCTGGTGGACAAAGCTATGTCTTTTGGCTGTTCCTGGTTAGGGGTCGCCACAGCGGAACTCCGGTCCGCTAATGATTGGCAGTAGATTTTTACAGTGCCGAGTTGCCAGCACGAAACCCAACCTTCAAAGAAGGCACGCCCATTCACGCATGCACCTACCTGCAAGTCTTTAAACATCACTCAACCGCAGGGAGGACATGCAAACTCCACACAGAAGGCACTCCAGCCGAGAATCAAATGGGAGAACCTCTTGCTGTGAGGTGACAATGCTAACCGCTGCACCACCGCAGCCTACCAAAAAATACCACATACCTAAAAATATTAAAGTGCACACAGCAACATGCTGATCACATCCAACCATCTGAGGTCCTTAGTGATGGCCATTTCACTTTTCACAGATCTACCACTTTGTTATTTTTAATTTCTCTCTGTAGTGTAAACACTTCCTCCTTCAAATCATATATAAACATTAATGTAACATCTTCAAGACATATGTTAAGTATATGGACTGAGCACAAAAAAAAATCATAGCTTCAGTCTATAAAATCATTTGCATATAGGACAAACACTTCTGTTAGTATTAGGAAGCTCATTTGGCTCTTTTCTATGCAAATGATGTTACAGAGAACTATCTAGCCAAAGTAGGTGGACTTTCCACTTCAACAATCATAGGAAACTACTGGAGTTTGCTTCTGCCACTAGCGTGACTTTCTCCAAAACAAAATCAGTGATGATCATATGAATAGTAGTACTAATTCATAAAACAACATTATATAACAAGGTGAAACCCAAAATGGAAACATTTCCCATACATGTCTATCCTCTTATCAGTTCCTTTAGTTTCAATACCTGCTTTCAATGAACTGCTCAAGTATAACCAAAGCCGTCACAATGAGCAGTGTACTAGTAGAAAGAGAACAAAGTCAAAATATATTAAACACCTTTATAGTATGAAATGTCTTATTTATGGCCTCAACTCTCCCAGCAATTTCTTCATAAACAGAAGACATTACCATCAATGAAGAGACCAGTACTTAACATTAAACAGAAAGGTGAAGCAAAGTCCTCAGTCATACTGCACAGAACACTTTTTTTTTTTTTTTTTTTTTTGAAGTATACAGTTCTAGGTTACACTAAAAATGCTGACAAACTAGTTAGTGAAAACAACAAATGATAAAGAAGTACTGAGGAGATGTATGGCAACTATAGCACTTCCCTTTGAAGCAAAATTGTTTCTGTAGGTCTCTAATATATGCCATATGTAGAAGGAGAAAAGAAAATCTGCACAGTTGTTATATTACTCCATTCAAGTACACAGCAGTTAAAAGCAGTAAAGAAGTGGGAATCTGATTAAAATCTTACTGCAAACAAACATTTTTAAAGTAGTTCACTTTTTAAAATAAATACTTAAACAGAGAAGCATCTTCCAGCAGCTCACTGAAAACTGAGCACTGTTGAAGTGCACAGCCAGTAATCTGTCTTTCCTGAAGACACTGAAGCTACAATCTGGACAAAAATTATGTTGCACTGAGGAAAAAAACACCGTCTCTGGCAGAACAGCAAAATGTTATGCTTAATATACTAAACACAGAGATGAAAAAGAAAGCCTGATAGGAGAAAAAAGGGTCACAATAAAGCTGAGATGATGGGCTGAAGACAGGTTATAGTTCAAGCAGGTCACAGTTTCAAGCAGGTCCCTGCCATATATATATATTTTTAACCTAGTCTTGGAAATGACAGCTGTGTTAATTTTAGCAGGATATACTTCTTTGCATGAGTGGTCAAGTTTGTATTTGGGTGAGCACCTGAACAGTCAGCAGTGCAAAACATCTCACTTCACTCAGCCTGTTCAGCTTATACTCATCAAAACATGTCACCTCTGCACTACACAGCCAAGCTAACCAAACATTTATCAAATATACAAGCAATCTGTATCAAGCTAAAAGGATAACTGGATAGGGCAGCTCTTGAAAACCTGGAGGCAAAGTTATCAGAAAACAAATACAGTGCCACATCAAACCTTCAGACTCTTGATATGTGCACACCTTTGTACAACTGGTCTTCTTCTAGCATTCTGGTAATACTACAAACTTCAGTACCTTAGCACATTTACTGAGACTATATTCAAGATCAGTGTACTTGCACAGTGAAGAAGCACACCCTCATGTCAGAGTCACAAATTTAGCAAGCCATTATCCATGAGTGGTTTGGATTGTTCTGTAAAGGTTGCCCTAATTCTCTACCCTCAAAAATCATAGCCTGGTGTACAATCCTAGCAAACCATATAATTAAAAAAAATAACAGCAGCATTTCATACTTACCTGTCAATACAGTTAGGAGTTGCTGTTTGTTTTAAATACAATGGCTAATCCCTCTTCTTCAGGTCTTCAGTGCAAACAATGAATCCTTCCACTTCAGCTCTTCGGCGCGAACACAAAGGTCCTATTTCGGCGCAAAAAAAAAAATAAATAAACGGCAAGGGTGCTCTTGGCACATGCGCACACAGACAATGTGAGGTTAAAGGTTGCGGTCATGAAAAAAAATGGCGCAAAAAATGTAAAAATGTTGCATTTTTGTTTTTGGACTGAACTAGGGTTGCGGGCCGCACGGAAGAGCTCTGAGGGCCACATGCGGCCCGCGGGCTGGACACACATGCTTTAGAAGAATGTCCTTGCTCTTTGCTTGGATCAGGCAGTCGTCCAGGTACGGATAAATTTGAATTCCTTTCTGTCTGCAAAATGCAATCACTGGTGCCAGGCACTTTGTGAAGACCCTGGGCGCAGTAGATAAGCCAAAGGGCAGTGCAGAGAATTGGTAGTGCATTGAACCAGCTATGAATCTGAGGTATCTTCTGCAGTTCTGTCTGATAGGGACATGCAGATATGCCTCCTTGAGGTCCAAAGTCACAAGCCAAGCTTTCTTGCCCAGCATGGGAAGAAGCTGCTGTAATGTCAACATCGTGAATTTCGGAACATCCAGGTAAGTGTTTAGAGATGAAAGATCCAGAATGGGCCTCCAGGCTTTGTCCTTTCTGGGTAACAGAAAGAGTAGAGTAAAATCATTGTCCTTGCTCCTGTGATGGTACCTTTTGAATAGCTCTCATATCCATGAGTGCTGTAATTTGTTTTTGAGCCTCTGCCCATTGATTTGGTGGCAGATTTTGCATTCCTTTTAACCTTGGCAGAGTGTGAAAGTGGAACCTGTAACCTTGAAATACAATGTTGGGAACCCATTTGTCCTTGGTGATCATTTGCCAATTGTGGTAGAAGAGTGCCAGTTTTCCTCCCAAGGGGGCTGCCAAGAGGGATTTGTTTGGCAGCTGTAGTGGGAAGTCATTGGAGCTGTTTTTTTTTTTTATATGGTTGGGGCCCATCTTCCCCTTCTTTCTGGCCTGATGCAACCCATTGTAGAGGCCTATAAGGACCTTGTGTGTGACCTCTACCTCGTGGACGTCTGTATCTTCCCCTTTGAGGTCTGTCTGTAATTGGAAAGGACCAATTCTTAGTTGGCCAGTTTCTGCTAAATCTAAGAAGCTAAACCTGTAAGAAATCCTTCACCGTTTGCATAGATTTTGCCTTATCCTTCATTTTCTTTAATACCTATTCTGCCTTAACTCCAAATAACACATTCCTGCTGCAAAGGTGCATCCAATAATATTGCTTTAATATGACCTGGTAATGTATGTTCTTTTAACCAAGCAGGTCTTCTAATGACAGAGCCTTTAACTGCTGCTCTGCAGGAGGCCTCTAGAGAATCAAAACCACATTGCAAAGTATGCCTTCCCACTTGTTCAGCTACATGCAATAAATCCTGCATTTCTTTAAAATTAGGAGGATCTAATTCTGGAAGCATTTTCTGTTTTAACTGAGACAGTAAAAATTGCTGATATTTTAGCATGTGAAACTGGCAATTTAAGGCTCTCATTGCTAAAGTTGCAGACATATATACTTTCTTTCCCCATCTGTCTAATGCTCCGGAATCTCTATCAGAGGGAACTGGATTCTTCGCTGATGAGGCCTTAACTCCTTTGGGTCCCTGAGAAATAGTTTCAGGGTCAGCTACAGGGCTTTTATACAGAACTTTATGCGAATCAGGGACTCTGTAGTATGTCAGGTTTAACAGGGGCTGGAGGTAAGGAATCAGGATTTAAGCTGGATTCAGTATACACATCATGCACAATATCTAACACTGGCGGAATAGCAAGGGGTCTGTGTTGAGGTAGTCAAAGGAAGTCTCTGAGCCTTTTCTTGGATTCGGAGTAATCCTGGCCTTCCCAGTGGAAATGCTCCCTCATGGTATGTAGAGTTTCCCCAAAGGAGTAGTCCTCAGGCGGTGAGGCTGATGGAAGTGATTCCACAGCATCAGAATCCTCATAAGGGGGTAAAGAGCATCCTAGGTCTGAGGATGAATCAGAAGAGATTGACACCTGGTCGGATGAGTCATAGTCTGCATCCCGTCTAGGCCTTTTATCAGGAGGGGGATGTGACCCCCCTGATCAGAGTGATTATGTCTTCGGCCATTTTGAGCATTTGTTTCTTAGGCATGGAGGCCTGTCCTGGAGAATGCTGTATTTCTTTCTTTGACTTTAAAAGAGGCTTCGACTTAGCTGAGGGTTTAATGCTTAACTGAGTAGGTCTGACGACACCCTCTGAAGCTGTGGGTTGCTCAGCTACTCCGGATCCCTCTGAAAGGATAGTCTCGGTAGGCTGAATAACTTGTGCGTCCAAAGACCCAGCCATCTCCACGTGGGAGTCAGAGGTGGCTTGTGATTCTACAGAAGCGGTAGTCAGGGGCTGCGAAGGCACCTCACTGAAAACCAGAGAACCAGCGACTGGCCTAGAAGAGGCTTTGTCAGTTTTAGGCCTCGGATGCCTATCCTTGTCTTTTCGCTTTTTGTGTATTTCGGTCGTCGGAAGTTCCGACGGCATGGTATAATTGAATTTTCTACCAAAATAATGTTGGGCAAAATCAAACAGACATTTAATAGTGCGCTTGTTAAACCTAGCACAAAACCGACAACCAGTGACGTTGTGGTCTGGTCCTACGCATGGGATACAATAGGAATGGAAATCCTTATGAGGTATTTGCTTCCTGCAAGAAATAAAGTTCTTAACTTTTACCAATATCGGTCTGAGGCAAGAAACAGTTTCCCCAACTGGGTACTTAGCTTTGTAGAAGACTTCGGTTCTGGATTCGGAATGAAAATCTCAGGAGACTGCCGACCGGCACTTGCGAACTGCTTTTGCTTCGGGCATCGCGCGGCAAGAAAGACTGAAGAAAATGGCGTCGGCTGCATCTTGTATACCCCTGTCGCACTGACGTCAGGGAGGAGGCGACAGCAACGGATGCCGGACCAAGACTTTGGAACTCAGGCCGACTGGGGAACCGCCTGACGGCAGGATAACCCAAGTGTAATGACTGCAGCAGTGTAACACGATGAACATCTACACATACTGCCTTTGTAAACAGCTGCTACTGTACTTATAGCAGTACAAGTTACTTAATTATGCTAACTGGAATGAAACTTTGCTACATTTGCTCAAATTCTGAAAGTGGTAGCTTCTCCTCTCTCACCCTTTGTTTCTCTTCCTAGTCTATCCCTTATAAAATTCAATTTCATATACACTGGGGGGAAAACATTTTCCAGGAAACTTTAAGACTGCGGGTGGGGGCACACACCTGCTGCAACCTTAAACCATGATGCAAGAGACTGCCAACTCAAGTACGCCTAGACTCCAATTCTGCAAACTTCATTAAACACACTAGCAAGCACACTTTTTGTAGGCCAGTGTATACTGAATCTTGGTGGCTGCACTTGTAAGAAGTCTTTAACATTTTGCATGGACTTATCTTTGTCTTCCATTTTCTTTAAAACCTCTTCTGCCTTAATACCAAACAAAGGATCATGCTGTAAAGGTGCATCTAGCAATTTAGCTTTAACATGATCAGGCAAATGTTGTTCCTTTAAACAGGCATGCCCCCTAATCACAGATCCAGTAACTGCGGCCCTGCAGGAGGCCTCCAAGGAATCAAAACCACATTGCAAAGTACGCTTTCCAACTTGTTCACCTGCATGCAATAATTCCTGCAATTCTTTATTTTCTGCACATTGTGAAATCAACATAATTTTCTGTTTCAGCGATCCCATAACATGTTGTTGGTACTTAAGCATGTGAAATTGACAGTTTAAGGCCCTGACTGCCAAGGTTGCAGATGTATACACTTTTTTCTCCATCTGTCTAGTGCCCTTGAATCTCTGTCAGAGGGGGTAGGGTTTTCTGTTGTTGAGGCCTTAACTCCCTTTGGACACTGAAATAGTTTCAGGGTCAGCAGCAGGGTTTCTAAATAAAAATTTATGGGAGTCAGGGACCCTGTAATCTGTCAGGCTTACTGGGAGCCGGAGGTAAGGAGTCAGGGGTCAGGCTTGACTCCGAAAACACATCATCCACAATGTCTAAAACAGGGGGAATTGGTAAAGGCTTGTGCTGAGGGAGAAGAATGAAATCCCTGCGCCTCTTTTTTGATTCTGAGAAGTCTGAACTCCAGTGAAAATGCTCCCTCAAAGTATGCAAGGTTTCTCCAAATGAATAATCCTCTGGAGGCGATGCAGATGGAATAGACTCCTCAGCATCAGAATCCTCATAGGGAGGTATAGATAATTCCTGATCAGAAGAGGAATCAGAAGAAATAGAAACCTGATCTGAAGATTCATAATCAGTGTCTTGCCTAGGCCTCTTATTTGGAGGGGGATAGGTATCCCTGATCAAGGTAATAAGGTCTTCAGCCATTTTGATCATTTGTTTTTTTAGGCATAGAGGCCTGTGCACGTGGCTCATGCATCAGTTTTTTAGTTTTAGACGTTGTCTAAAATCTCAGTTGCCTGTGGACATCTAGGAAGTGGAGTATCCTCTCTCCTTGGTTAGTGGGAAAGGGGAAAAAATTGGGTAGGTGAATGGATTGATTTAGAGAGAAGTCCCTGACTAACTTGGGCTTGAAGGCAGGGTTAGTTCTCAGTGTGACCCTGTCCCTATGAAAAATGGTTTAAGGTGAGCATGCCATTAAGGCTTGTAGCTCAGACACCCTTCTGTCAGAGGTAAGAGGTAATAGTACTGTTTTCCAAGTACAAAACTGTAGAGAGGTTGTATTAGCTGGGAGCTGAGTGAGATTTTCCAGGATGAAGTTCAGGTCCCATGGAGGCGGAATAGGCTTCTTAGGTGGTCTGATGTGTAAGACCACTTTACGGAAGAGTCCCACATGTAGCCTGGCTAACAGGGGGGGGTCTAGAGGTAAGCAGGCTGATAATGCAGAGAGGTGCACTTTCACTGATGAATAGCAAAATCCACCCTTTTTACACTGACACAGATGTGAGAGGACTAGGGGGGGTGGCAGCGTCGTAAGGGTCCCTTTCCTGTACCAGATACCACAGAGTAAATCTTTCCCATTTGACAAGGCATTATTTTCTAGTAGTGGTTTCCAGGCCTCCCTCAGGACTGACAGCACGTCCTCTGAATAGTGTTGTCTGAATGGGATTAGTAGTTTATAACCCACAGAGTCAGGGATAGCATTTGCAAGTGTGGGTGTAGGAAAGTTCCTTTGTCTTGTGTCAGAAGGTCCACCTTGTGGGGTAACTTGCAGTGATTGCCCTTGGCTAAATTGTATAGAAGGGGGAACAAGAGCTGCCTTGGACAGTAGGGAGTCACTAGGAAGATGTTTGGTTTGTCCTTCCTGATTTTCAGAAGGACTTTCTGAATCAGAGGGAAGGGGGGCATACAGGAACTTCCCTTACCATGTGAAACTGAAGTCTACTCTCCACACTTGGGGGGGGGGGGTCTTTGTGCAGAAGGTCTGCAGCTGCCTGTTCTGGGGGGAGGCAAACAGGTCTATTTGTGGAGTGCCCCACCAGTGGACTATGTCTAGAAAGATCGCCCTGCTCAGCATCCATTCGTGTTGTGGAAGATGTTCTGATCAGGGGGTCTGCTTGCTTGTTGTCCTGTGAAGGAATGTAACTGGCTTGCAGGGATAGGTTGTGCTGGTATGCTAGGTCCCAAATTAGTAGGGCTAGCCTGCAAAACTGGTATGCCTTGGTACCTCCCTGTTTGTTGATCTACCACATAACAATGGTATTGCCCGTTACTATCAGAAGGGGACCTGGTAGCAGTAGTAGTAGTAGAAGGTCTGTAGAGCTAAAAAAAACTGCTGTCATCTCCTTTACAATGATGTGTTTGGTTATTATGGGAGGTTGCCACTGGGCTTGGACTCTAAGAGTGCAAGGTGGCTCCCTAGTCTGAGTCTGAGGCATCTGTATGCAATACTTTTGTGGCTTGAGGGGGCTGCAGTGGAAGCCCAGAGTTTAGTTGTACTTGTTAGATCCACCAAATGATTTCCTTCTTTAAATAGGGAAGAAGGGTGATAACTTGTTCTAAGTGATTCTGGTGTTGTGACCAGATATTTTTTGAGGGACCATTGCAGTTTTCGTGTATGCATTCTGGCCAATGATTGCTGCCATCAATCCCAGGAGTCGAAGGAATTGCCTTACAGTGACTGTGTGGAAGAACAAGACTTCACGAAAGTAGGAAGTTAGAACTAGAACCTTGTCCTATCGGAGAAAGGCTTTAATTCATTCTGTATTGATTCTGCAACCTAGGAATATCTTGTTCTTGTCTAGGTTCAGGGAGGGCTTCTTGATGTTTGGTATGAACCCTAAACTTTGTAGAAGGGACTTAGTGAAGTGTAAGATTCCTTAAGAGGAAATCTTTGGACTGTGCTAGGATAAGGATGTCGTCCAGATATAGGTAAATCTGGATTTCATGGATCCTGCAAAAGGCAATGGCTGGAGTCAGGCACTTTGTAAACACTCTTGGGGCAGTGGATAAACCAAAGGACAAGGCCATAAATTGGAAGTGCGAGGATGGGCCAGAGAAACGCACGAAACATCTGTGTAAGGCCCTGATGGGAATGTGCAGGTAAGCATCTTTTAGGTCCAAGGTGACCATGAAAGCATTTGAAGGTATGAGGGGTAAGAGAGTGGGAAGTGATAGCATTTTGAAGGTGGGTACCTTGCAGGTAAAGGTTTAGGAAGGAGAGATCCAAAATGGGTCTCCAGGGACTGTTCTTTCGAAGGACCAGGAACAGACGGGAGTAGAATCCCTTTCCTTCTTGTCCTATGGGAACTGGCTGTATTGTGCCTTGTTGTTGAGGGTCTGACCGAATTTGTGGAAAAGATGGCATTTTGGGGGGGGGGGGCAGAGATTTGTTTCTAGGATAGAAAGTACCCTTTTTGAATAATGGTTAATACCCATTGGTCTGTAGTGATTTTTGCCAGAAGGGGAGACAGTGGGTAAGGCAAGCTTAGAGGGGCAGATGAGTAAGGCAGTCACGCATTATTAGGACCTCCCCTGTCCTGAAAGGGTTGTCTAGGCTGAGGAGGTGGGCCAGTAGTCCTGATGAGGAATGTCTTCTAGTTCCTCTTCTGGGTCTGGAGGAGGAGGAGGCAGCAGAATGCAGGTTACGCCAAGGTAGTTTTAGCTGGGTAGTTCCTATAAAATTTGGGTATACGGGATTATCAGGAGAGGTTTTATATCCTGTAATTCTTTGCTTTGTTCTTGCAGATTCTTCAAAAGGTCTGCAGATTGCTTTCCAAAGAAGAAGTTGCAATCCAATGGGGCATCCACGATTTTGGACTTTAAGTCCTCTGGCAGATTCTGTAGTCTAAGCCAGGAATATCTCCTAAGGACAGATGCTGATGCTGCAGAGTGAGCAGAAGCTTCTGCAGCATCGTAGCTGCATTTTATGGAGTGTCTAGCCACTTGTAGGGCTGAGGACAATTTGGAGGAGATATCCATCTTAATTGGACTGTTAGGGATTGAAGCCAGCATAGAGGTGGCTTGGGATACGAAGTCCAAAGCATACTTGGTCATGTGTGTTTGATAGTTAATGGCTCTGAAGGCCAAAGTGGAGAAGTGTACACCCTCTTGCCTATCCTATCCATGGATTTGCTATCTTTATCCATGGGCAATAGGGAGGCAGACAGTAACAACCTAGACTGTTTATCAGGGGCAGTGTCAAATCACTGCTGAGTCAGCTAAGGGTGGCTTTATAAGAAATTTTTGTTTCTCTGGCACCTTGTAGAAGCCGTCTGGGCCCTTAGGTGCAGGAGGCTGAGAGTCGGGTGTTCTAGAAGCTGCAGTAAAGGCATCCAAGTATGCTGGAAGGACGGGGTGCAGCTGTAGGGGAGGGGGACTCCACTTGCAGCAGTTCAAAGTATCTTTTTTGGGTTTCTGTCATTTGGGAAGTATCTCATTGGAAATAATCTTTCATTTTGGTGATGGTTTCACCAAATATAATGTCTTCAGGCGGAGAATCCCCTTCCACAGAATCCTCATCAGGAGGATAATATTCCTTGGGAGAAGCAATCTGGGATGCATAAGAGATGGATTCATCAGAGGAAGAGTAGGAAGATTCATGTTCCACTTCCTCACGTAGGGGAGCCATGGGTATGAAGAAGCAGAGGGAGGCCTAAGGCTTTGAAGAGGCAATGTAGTTGTGGGTGAGGCAGAAGGCCTAAGGGCCATAAAAGCCTGCATAAGCGAAGAAGTGAAGGCCTCCCAGTCCGAAGGGGCTTCAGAAGCAGGAGTAACGTGTTTTGTTTTTTGCTCCTTTTTGGTCGGAGTGGCCTTGGAAGTCTGTCTAGAGACGGATTTGACAGCGGCTGTATCAGAGGTCTGGATCCCGATCGAAGGAACCACCAAATCTGGTTCCTCCTCGACATCGACAGGCGTTGGTGTCTGAGAAAGCTCTGTGTACCGGTCAGCTGTGCAGCGACCTCCACGAGGAAGGTTGATGGAGCAGACGGATCTGCCGAGCGCTCAACTCCTACATCAGTAGTTGGTGGGGCATCCGGGTGTGAAGCGGCAGGCAATGAAGGCCTATGGTTCTTTGCCTTCTTATGCGGAGGTTCTTGGGCGGCCTCCGAAGTGGGATCCATCCAGAGAACCAACCGTTTGAGGAGGTGATTTTCTAAGTAAAGATTTAAAGCTGCAAGGCAGCTACATAAGGTCTTAGGAACAAAAGATTTACAAATAGGGCAGGTGTTATGGTCGTGTTCCCAGCCTAAGCAAAAAACGCATTTGTCATGGGCGTCCTTATGGGGAATTTGGCATCCGCATTGTCACTTTCCCTTTTTCCCTGACATCAGCTGAAAGCTACAACAACCAAGCCTAAGCAATGCAAAAGATCAGTAAAATATTAGAAATGCAAAAACCCAACGGGTTATCTATAGTCAATCCGACGTCTGCAGCGCGATTGTACGATGCAAATTCATCTGCAGCTGAAAAGTTCTGGGGATTGTGTGTGCACACATCAAACATAGGGTCCCTGGTTTATGGCCCTACGTGTGACTTCCCACACAACTGCAACAGCCAAGCTGAAGCTTTTGTATAGAAGCAGATGTACGAGTCGCCTGAAGGCAGGAAATCCCACACCAAGAATACTGCAACATAGGAATAGAAGGACATCAAATGTTCCTACGTCAGGTTAAGAAGTCATACAAATAAGAATGCAACACCTGTATATGCATTTACATTCATACTTAAAATCATGAGATTATAACTGCATGTAGCATAAATTAACTTCTTTTGAAGGTTGCCACTACTGAACAGAATGAATTTCCAAAAAAGCCTATTCTGTTTGCTACAGTTACTTTGGCACAGACTCAAGCTGGTGTGGCTGCAAATGAAACATTTTTTGTTCATACATTCCCATTCATATGGAAGTGAAACAATCTTAACTTTTTGCATTCATTATCGCAGTCTGTCTGACATTCACCATGACTTCAACAGTTTACGGATTTCCAATAACAAGTATTGGAAAATCAATGCGTGATGACTTGCATTACCATTTTTTTCCCTAGTTATGACATATACACTGAAAATAAAACGTAATATGAAGCCCAGGTCACAAACATTATACGTCTTTCTTCAATCAGACATTGTGAACTGCAACGTGTCGTGAGCATGAATTACAATTAAGGTTCAGCTCCGCTCTAAGTCTGAGTTCCAGGATTTCTTTTACAAATGTACCAGTTATGAAATTAACTAGGCCAAGGGCAACCTAGTGCTGATCTTAGCTTGACACAGAAGGGGAATGCACCCAGTGCATCAACCACAGACAGAATTCAGTGAATCCTAATGGATCAGCTCATTTCCTTCTGTGTGAGGATGCTGGAGTGAGTAACTGAGTAAAACTGTCATACTGCCACCTACCAAAGACAGTCTGACAGTCAAGAGTGCCACTTCATACACCCTGACCAGTGGAGGGATCTGAAAACAACAAAGCCATACAAATGAGAGGGAGGGGAGAGAAACCACCATGTTAATTCCTTTTCCTGTAATAGCAGGTGTACTGAGGGTTTGGGAAGAGCACTGGTAAATAACATATTAAAAGCTTGATCACCCTTATCAAAAAAGGAAAGAGCCTAGTCCATCTGTCCAACTGCCACCTCAAGAAATCTAATCCTCACCAATGGTCAGAAAATGAAAAGAAAATGGAGTAAAACACTGTTAGGACACAATAGATAAACAAATCCAGAGACGAAACAGGTACAGTTGCTACACCCATACAGATTACATAAGAGATAAAAGACTGTGGCCAACACAGCTTGGTCCTGAGCACATTACGAGCGTGAGCGCACACAGACACGCACGCACAGGATGTGTCTTGTTCTGTGCCATGACAAGGAAAAGGCTCTCCCAAGGAAAAATTATGTTGATGCAGAAAGTAGACAAAGGATACGCATGAAAGAAACAAAGCAGAGGTTATAAGCAAGGTACAGTAACATCATATACCTTGTACAAGTCTTGGACTCAGACAGGAATAGGACGACTGTCAGTTAGCAGTTACTAAAGGAGGGCTCATCTTTCTACACACTGCTCAAACCTGAAAGAAAGGGATGACCATTCTTACCCCAGAACTTGCTCTTGTCCTTTCTTTATGCTATCGAGGAAGCCTTGCAATTCCCGGGCTCGCTTATTGTCGACAAACTTCTCCCGAATACAGGCATCAAGACACCATGTGAACTGCAAGAAAAAAATAATCAACTGAACAGTCACTCAAACTCTCCAGAAAATTTCAGAACAAATTTTAGGTAGACAGCTTCACTGCATAATACTTCATAATTCTGTACAATTAAAAGAACTTTAGATGTCTTGTTTGTGAAGTTGCTACACCCACTAAGTCAGCGGCTAACTATTTGTTTACTGGTTAACTGCACAAGCAGGTTGATCCATGATGGACCTTTTTTAGTCAAATACCCCGGGGGGGGGGGGGGGGGCATAATACTTTATAATGGCAACATACATTTTTCTACTAATGCTTTGTATAGCATCCATCTTAGAAAATACATATTAATAATGCTGGGATCTAGGCCAAATACATAAAAAACAAACAACGAGTGAGACAAAGCAAAAATCCATCTTCCAAGTGCACATCAGTTTACTGTAAATGATTAAGACTATGAATTGTAATTAACTTCATCCTGTAGTCCAGTGTTTGATCCCTTCAGCCTCTATTTGCCTACTCTACCACTCTGAAGTCCCTTAACCAGAAAGTGCAATTTGGAAACCACAGGTTAATAACTACTTGTGTACCTATGAACATTTCCACAGATAATTGCTGAAAACAGATATTGCTCAGCAAAAGACATTAAAACAGTATTTCTTGTTAACTCCCAGAAAATCAAAGCATAATACAACTGCTGTCAAGGCTGCTCCATGGCAGGGACATTTCTCCATGGCATCAAAATCTTACATCCAATATTAAGAGGACCGCAAACTAACATGCAATACTAAAACACATTCATCAAATTTTATGCATAAACAAACTTCAGTGCCTTACCGCCTGCAATTTCCTTTCAACAAAACTTAAAATATTTTAGAATGAAATAAGAATGACTCCAAGAAAAATGCCATGCTGGCCCACTAACAAAGAACAATGAAACACAGATATGACGCAGAGACATTTTTCTGTATCAAATACTAAGAAAGGGTTGGTGTTGGGTCAAAAGTTAAAATAGCTGCACTGTAAAACCTATGCTTTCTATTCAGGTGCTTCAAAGAAGGGAACAGCATAAGACTAGTAAAAACTGTTAACAGGACAATGGATTTGACTACAGTACAAAAAAACCTTGCTATAGAAACATTAATACAACTCTATAGAAACAACCTGTATTGCCATAGTTTATAATGTTAAGTAATGACTGCTACCTGATGCATTCACAAAAGTCACAATTTTTCCAATGGATTAGTCCTGAACACCTGAAAGCTGTCTGAATTACTGACTTTATAACAGAATGTGAATGTCTCCGGTAAATGGTCAAATGAACCAAAAACTCTATACAAGTATACAGTCACAGAGCGGCAGATAAAATCTCAGATTACAAACAGGGCAGGAAGCCAAAGAAAGTTAGATAGAGATTAACCAGGACATTATTATTCTGGCAGGCCAACCAAAATCAGCTAAAAACAAGAAGTAGCTATAGACAGAGAAAGGTAAAACAGCTCAAAGAAATACACTAGCAAGACAAACACTTGGCAGTTTTCATTATGTACTTTTACGTCAGGTGAACAAGTTCTCCAAGAACGTAAGAGTGCAAAAATGCTCATGACTTAGGGCAGAGTATGACTGAGACAGCTATGGGAGGTTTTTGGTTTACATGTATAATGATGTCTTTGGTAGTTGTCGCATTATCCACACATTTTGAATTGTAGGCCATAACGTATTCTGCATATTCTTTCAGATCTATTTGGTGATTCATTGTGGCTTCCTCCCTGAACATCAACCAGTCAGTACTCTTGAAGTAGTCTTGCAGTGCTCTGATTACACCCTCAGCCCATAACTTTACTTGCTTCCTTGGTTTTCCTGATTTTAGCAGTGGTTTGTATGCATGAAACAACATGATGGCAAGAGGATTAGAGTTGCCCAGGTGTGGGTAAGGTGCTGCCTTATATGCCAGTTTTATATTGGTGAAAACCTTATCAAGTGTATTCTCCCCAATGGTAGCGAAGTTCACATACTGACGGGTAGTACTGATTTCATGTTGGCTTTAAAAAAAAAAAAAAAAGTAATCTGCAATTACAAGGGCAAACTCTATATACCGGTTCGTGAGTTCACTTATAGACTGGTACTGAGTGGCAAGTGCTGCACTGGGTAGAATGTAAACAGCTTTTATGCTCACTCCATTAAACTGTCTAGGCAAGTAATACGGCATTTTAGAGACCAAAATTAAATTGTTTTCTGAGCAGTGTGAGGCGACAACCTCGCAGTTAATACACCAGTTACTGTTCTCGTAGAAGAGGTGTATGTATGTAACCTGCCAAAGAGTGAATGAATTCTGTCAGTACAAAACAACATGCATGCTGGAGTTAAGCCCAGTTTCAGTAAACACAAACAACCGTTTCTCACCTTAATATGTGTAGAGAGTTCCAGCCTTATAGTAACCTCTCTTACTCTCTAGAAAGCATACATTAGCCAGCAGTAAGGAAGGAAGTGCAGGCCTGTGTGGATTAGTTTTCAGTCTGGCTGTAATTCCTGCTCTGGTGCTTCTTTCTTTCACATAATTTTCCTTTTTGTGCATCTGCCAAAGGAGATGGATGTACTCTTAGCCAGATCTGGGCATTTTTGCTCATGTTTCAGCAAGATGCCTAGCTGTAGTAGTTCCTGGAGTCAGTTAGGCCTTACAGGCCTCACTGTTAATAGCTCATCATACATACAGCACGGCAAAATTAGAGATTGAACTTCAAGTAGAGTCTCAGCATTGTAGCATATCATACTTTCATTTCCTGCTTCTAAAACTGATTTTTCTGATGTATCAGATGAAAAACAAGACTGTGCACTTTTCAGTTGGGATATGAAGTGGCTGCTGCCACACAGGTCGACACCATTCTTTTTTTTTTTTTTTTTTTTTTAATGTGGTTCACTGTATGGTTGGTCTACCGTTACAGTACCAGCAGAAGAGAACTGAAATTTAAGGGAAGGCAGGAACTGAGCAATTTTAATATTGGAGTAATATTTTTTTAAAAAGTACACTGCATGAAACGCGTCTATATTATCTTACTGAAGTTTCAGAATATCGAATCTGATATGGTCGACACCATATCATCAAATTCTGAAACATCCAAAGATAAAAAAATCCCTAAAAAAAATAAAAACTTACCTTTGCAAAAAGGGAGGGCAAGCCCCCTGCACCCCCCCTAACTTAAATATACCAACACCAAGACCGCACTACACTGAACTAAATGGAAATCTCCCCTTACAGAGATTTCCGTTTAAACGTCCAATGTTTTTCGCTTTCACTAATCTGGTGCCGACAATATCAGCTTCGATATTGTCGGCCTTCAACAACGTGAAGTAGACCCCATGAAACAAGTACATGTTTTTCTTTCTCAACAAATAAACACGAAAAATAAAAATACTGTACATGCACTTATGCCGCTTTTTACTGTCAAGTTTAAGCAAAACAACACAATACATTGGTGAAATATTCCAGTCTCAAGTGCAGATAAGGTCTCCAAACAAACATATATATATATACCCTTCCCTGTACTCCCTGTTTTGCCTGTAAATGCCCAATCCTGACAGGCAGAGCAGCACTATATAGGGGACATGAACAAGCCAAAACTGCTCATCCGATGCCTATAGCTACAGTTCCAGCTGTACAGTACTTCTAGTAGCCAAACCAAACAAAACAGTATGTGCCATCCTCAGCAGTTATGGGCAAAAGAGAAACATAAGCTCACTGCACATGATGGCCAATGAAATCCCATTAGTAAGCAAGTTAATGACGGTGATCCACTAGAATAACTACTTCCACTGGTGGGAGCACAACAGCACCACTTAATAGTAAACATGCAAACTATGTCTGAGGCAGTGCATACTGTCCTGTCCACTACAAGATAAACATTCTAAACAGATGCAAAGTTATGCACTACTTCTGCACTAGCAATGGTGATCTAGTTGCTCAGTTATGTTATGTGCAGCAACACGCCAATTACAGTTGCACTTTTGTGAAACGTGGACAGTGATGTAGAGCCATTACCTGCAAACTCACTGTTTACCTGGGGGAGTCCAGCTTTGTAGAAAGGCATTCTTAACCTTACGTGTACAAAACCTTTTGTGGATCTCACAGGAATACTACATGCACATTGAGCTCTGCACAATGAGGGTGTGTTTATGAACAGTTTCTCTCCATTTCAAAACTGATGAAACAATACTCACAGCTACATCTCTGTTCTTGCTGCACTATCTGACTAACTGCATAGCCCCCACATCCTATTCCTTCATCTTTTTGGGTTAAAACAGAGGGAATATTACTGAAGATCGGTATAACTAGTTACACTCACCCAATAAACCTTACTATAATCCTCCATCTTATAGTTACAAACTACAACACAGTTGATACTTTTTCACAAGCCCCTGATCACATACTCATCCACTGTACTGCCATGGCACTAACACACACCCGACAAACTCAACCAAGAAAATATCAGTTTTTGATCTACCACTCAACAACTCTCCTCATGGTGCAACTCTCTCTTCATTTTCTCTACAGCTACCTACTTCTGTCATTCACCATACAGTCTGTTGAACACATCTCAAAAACATGCAAGTCTACACAATACACAAGCTGCATTAAACATTAAAATGCTTATTTTGGATGCCAGGCCCTGTGGCAGAGAAACTCAAAGCTCCGTCTGCACCCCTGTTGATACCACGTTTTACTAAGCAGCACATGCGTTGCAGTAATCAGGCAGGGAAGGAGGAGAACGAAAAAGAAGTTACGTCTTACCATAACATTCCATCTGTGTTGTAAATCTTTGTTCATTCATTACTATTAGGACCTCGGTTCTGTCCTCCGAACTGATACGGCCATTTCCAAGCTTGCGCCAGCCAAAAACTCTAAGCTAAGACCTATCCATAATGCCCCTCTCCTAGTTACTCCAGATAGAGTTTGCCCGCCCCTATATAATAGACATAGTAATAGAAAAAATAGTAGAAGGCTCTGTCTGAGCAGATACCCTAACCAAGAGTTCCTAAAGTCCACCAGCAGTCCAGGCAGGGGGAAGGAGGGCAGGAAGTAATGAATGAACAAAGATCTACAACACAGATGGAAAGTTATGGTAAGACATAACTTCTTTATCTGATGTTGTAAATTTTTGTTCATTAATTGCTATTAGGACAGAGTCCCCAGCTACTTGAGTCCTGGGTGGCCCTAAGGAAGGATACTCCTGAGCACCATAGAACCAAAAGATGCTCGTCCCCTGGAGGAAAATCCAATTTGTAATGAGAGATAAATGTATGAGGTCTTGCCCAAGTGGCTGCTGTGCAGATATCATCCATAGAGGCTCTAGAATGAAATGGTACTGAAGTAACCATAGATCAGGTAGAATGAGCCTTTATTCTGGAAAGTTAGGATAGCATATTCTGTCTGTAGATAAAGGTAATGACGTTTCTAAGCCAGGAGGATAAGGTCACTTTGGAAACAGTTTTACCCAATCTGGGTCCTGCAAAGGCCATAAACAATTGATCGGTTTTCCTGAAAGATTTAATCCTGTCCAAATAACAGCTGCCCATGTACATCAAGGGTGTGCAAAAGGTACTCCCCTCTATAAGAATGTTGAGGAAAGAAAACCGGCAGGTCAATAGATTGGTTAATGGAAAAGCCAGCAATGACCTTGGGCAAGAAAGAAGGGTCAGTACGAAGGGACACCCTATCCATATGGAAGATCAAGTAAGGTCTCGACACTCAAGGCCTGCAGCAAGTGCTACTAGAAGTAAGGTTTTCCATGACAAAAATTTTAAATCACATGAATCAAAGGGCTCGAAAGGAGGACCTGTGAGATATTTAAGTACCAAAAAATCAAGTGCCAGGGTTCTATGGGAGGCTTGTCAAGAGACCGAATGGCAGTGCCCTGAACTGGTAGTGACTGGCTCCCAGCCGGAAGCGGAGAAACCTCTGGGAGCAGTGATCCATCTTTATGTGGTAGTACGAGTCCTGGAGGTCTATAGAGCACATCCAGTTGTCCCTCCCTAGGAAGGGAAGAATGGACTGTACCGTGACCATCTGGAATTTTTGAGGTTTGATAAATTTGTTCAGTAGGTTGAAATCCAGGATTGGTTTCCAGTCCCGTCTTTTTTGGCATTAAAAAGAACCTTGAGTAAAACCCAGATCCTGTCTGGTCTGGTGGGACTGGTTAGATGACTCTTTCTCAGCAGCTTTTCTATTTCTAAGGCTGCTAATTCCCTCTGATTGGGTGGTACATCGGGGATTCGTTTGACAGGTCTGGGAATTAAATCGAATGGTATTTGGTAGCCTCTGGATAGTATTCTCTGCACCCAAACATCAGTAGTAATAAGATGCCAGGCTGGTTGGTGTAGAGAAAAACAACCCCCCCGACTGCTTCCAGAGGAAAGCAATCGGGCCGCTGCTCAGGAGCGCTGGTAGGGTCCGCTACAGAAAGAATTTCTAGCGTTCTGGTAACACGGATCCCCTCTACCCCAAAAGGGGCATCTTCTACATGAGTTGCCCCCTTTGCCCTGGGGGGGGGGGGTTGTTCACCACGAGCATCACGAAAAGATACATTGGAATTTCTTGAACCACATTTTTCCTCCCTTCTGGTTCCTGGAGTAAGACCTCTGAGGATTGGAAAAGTGTATGCCCACAGCAGACAAGAACTTTCCGTTTTTCTCACTACATGCAAGTGTGCCTTGTACTTTGGGTCCAAAAAGTGCAGATTCGTCAACAGGTGCACTGACGAAGTAAGATTTAAAGGGGTCTGCGAAGTCACACAACCGCATCCAAGCATTGCATCTCATGACGATGCCTGATACTGCAGCTTGAGCTGCCCCCTCGGTGGTGTGAGATCAAACACATCAAGGAGTTAGAGATGGATTCAAGGGTAGCTAGCTGCGAGGAGACAGCATCATGCACCTCATCAAGCAGTACTCCCACCAAAGAGGGAGACATTTCGGAAACTGGGTCTCTTTGGAGGCGAGTAAAGTGTGCCAGATAGTTCAGCGACCGAATGGTGAAGGTTGCTGAAGCATAGATCCGCTTTCCTAGTCTGTCCATGATCCAGGACTCCCTCTTTGGAGGATGGACAGTGGAACTATCTTCTGCCAGTTCCCTCTTGGTGGCCACGACCATAGAATCAACTGTCAACTGCTTGGACCAGTAGGGCTGGTCTTCAGGTGTAGATAAAATTTTGCCTGGCCTCTGGGGGACAGGCTCTACGTTGTCCGGGGCCTTCCAGGCATTCCGCACAATGAGTTTAACAAGGTCATCTGCCAGTGGGGTCACCCAGGAAGTAAATGGCAGGGCACGGAAGGCCTGCAAGAACACAGATTCCTCAGAAGAAGGGTTAGAGGACTTCCAGTCTCCCCGCTGCCATCCGTTGATGATTTCGAGAAGGTCTCCGAATAAGACGTCTGGGGGAGACTGTGGGGACCCTGCCCCCTCATCACAATCAGTCTTCGGTGATGGATTCCTCCGAGGAATCATGGTGCTTCCTCTTTCACCGTTTCTTCCGGGGTGGCTCCCCAGTGGGATATTCTGAGGAGGACTCTGGAGAAGGGGTTCCCTTCAAAGGGGGTTCTTGCGACTCCTGTGCCCAGGGTCCTGAAATAGAGGGCTGGGAAAGGTGCATGCTTGGGGGGGGGGGGTTCTGATACTGATGTCATTGGTGCTGACTGCGAGCCTTCGGAGTGAAGGACCCTCTCCATCACCTGGACAGCAGGCTCACCAGAGGAGGGATGGGAGCCCGGAATCAAGGACAACCTCGGAATGGGGGTCACACCCCAGCCAGGGAAGCCCACCTCCAGGAGAGGAGCTCAGAGAAGACTGGAAGTGTTGGGAGTCGTGGACATAAACAGCGCCAGCAAGAAAATAGGCTCCGGGCTATGTACCAAGGTATTGATGGTACAAGCAGTGCTCCAAGAGAGCAGCGGCTCCACCGGAGCCGATGCCGCAAGGATGGTCGGTGCCGACAGGGGAAAAACTGTTTTCAGAGGTGAGACAGTATGCACCTGAGTGGACATAGGTACCAAGATCTGGGTAGGGGCTGGAGGATAAACAGGGGAAGATGTAGTAAAAGATTCCGAGCCAAGAGGGAAGGAAGGTCTAGCTGGAATGGGCAATCCCCTAGCTGCCAGAAGCTGGTACACAACCAGCAATAGATCTAATTCAGAAAAGCTCCTAGAGGATCTAAAGGAGGCTGCTGAAGGAGAACCAGGTCTTTCTAGAAAGGGGCTAAACCTCTGCCCCAAAAAAGGGTCACAAGTTGGAGAGTATCTTGTCCTTGGCAGGTATTAGAGTATTAGAGCTGATGGAGCCGAAGAAACTGTCGGCACAGTGGCTAGGGATGGTACCAAAGCAGGTACAGTCATCAGAGCCAACGGACGGCACCGAAGTCAGTGGTGCTAAGGTTGGAACCAAAATAGGGGTGAATATCATGGATGGCACCGAGAGAGTAGATACAGAGCCTGGTGCCGAAGAGGTCTGCGCAGAAGGTGCCGAAGCATGGAGCTGACTCAGTTCCGTAACTGTCAGAGATGCAGGAACTGAGTGACTCCGTTTTTCCTTATGTTTTTTGGTCTTTGGAGGGAGTCAGACCTCCAACCCAGATAGAGCCTCCAAAAAAAGGGTCTCGACTAAACCTTTTAAAATAAGTTTATTTTTACGTTCTACTAGTGCACGATTACTAAAACTAGCACAAATGTCACAGTCAGCTTTAATATGATCCGCGCCCAAACAGTAGACACAACAAGCGTGTGTATCCGAGTTAGGCATCTTACGCCCACACATGTCACACTGTTTAAACCCCAACTTAGCTTTGTCTGACATAGTAAGGCCACAAGGCTATCCTATAGAAAAAAACACAATAAGGGAGAGAATACCAATGACGGTATTTAAAAAAATACTACAAGTGGTAAGGACAGGCCTATCAAAGGCAGGAGAGAGGGACAGTACCAATAATGGCAGAAATTAAATTACCAAGGTAAAGGGTAGGGAACAGAATTAGGTTATAGGCGACTGAGAAAAAGGCTAAATTGGACTAAAAAATACACAATTTTGAAGAAAACGGTCTTACAAATAAATTTTCTACTTAGCTTTGGGAAAGATTGCTAACACGTCTGACTAGGAACGTGGCAAACAAGATCTGGAGCAACTAGGAGAGGGGCATTATGGGTAGGTCTTAGCTGACAGTTTTTGGCTGGCGCGAGCTTGGAAACGGCCGTATCGGTTCCGAGGACGGAACAGAGGTCCCAATAGTAATTAATGAACAAAGATTTACATCAGATCATGAGATACCAGAATTACTACAGAATTTACAAAAATAATTCTACAATTCTGGAAATATTTATGCTCTTTAAGTAGTGTAAAATCTTGGTTAAATATGGAATTAAAATTTTCTTATCGTAGGGGTAAAAATATGAAGGATTTTTTTGGTTAAGAGTAGATTTAGTTTTCCAGTAGATACTATATTACAAATAATGTTGAAAATATGGGGACTTACCAGTGTGGCAAATGTAAAGCATGTAATTTTATCATTCCTTGTTTTGAATGTATTAATAATATTCCATTTAAAACTAATAATGTTTTTCACTGTAATTCTGAGAGAGTAATATATGCACTTCGGTGCCCTTGTAAAAAATTCTACATAGGTGAAACTAAGAGACCCTTTAAGGTGAGGCTCTTGGAACATATTAGGGATATCAATAATAAAAAAGAAGAAAGCCCTGTAGCCATGCATTTTTTAAACTTTCACAATAGTGACAGTAATGGGCTACAAGGGACTGTTTTAGAACAAATATATGATTATAAATATAGGAATGTGAACATTAAACAACTGTTGTTACATAAAGAAGCTATATATATTTTAAAATTTAAAACTTTATATCCATTTGGTTTAAATGAGGCTTTTAATTGGAGAATGTTGTTAAATTGAATGCAATTATCCAATAGCAGTTAATTGTTTAATTGTATTAATTGATGGCATGTTTTAGTATAAATGTGTTTGTGGTTTTGTATGGTTTATACTCCTTGAAGGCTGTGGCCGAGACGTCAGAGTTTTAAATAAATCGTGTTTTGGTGGATCCTTTGTTGTTTCTTCATGAGATACCAGATCTCTTGTCCAGAAGACAATATGGCAGCTCAACTCGCACCACTGGCAACATGTGCAGGTTTAACTAGACATCCAACAAGATGCCTAGTGAGCACTTGCTGCAAGCACCACCACACACGCTGTTGCAAGCACCACCACACACGCTGCTCCTGGAAGCTAACAGGGAGGGAAGGATTAGGACAGTCTGCATATCATTAGACCAATCCACACCTTAGCAGTACACTCTCACCTAAAACACGGGAACAATGGGTTGATAAGCTCACCAGTCTCACCCAAACAATGGATCACCAGCTCTCACCCTAAAAATAGGCCAAATGCGTAGAGGAAGGGGAAATCATTGGAGCAATCTTTAATCTTATGGGCCCTCCACAAAACACACAGTTTACAACCATTAGTTAGCACCAATTTATACCCATCTCATCTCTTAAATCAAGTCTACGACTCTTACTGCCCTTAAACAGTATTCTCATTCACAGAAACAAAATCTGTTATGAAGCCCCCCCCCCCTTTTTTTTTTTTTTTTTTTTTAACAGTTTCTCTTCTTGTATAATGGAGTAAGTCACCACATCTCAACTTCACATGGCATACTAAATTCCAGTAACCTATGCCTCGCACTAAAATTCTCCCTACTTTGTCCTGTCAAATACAATGACCTTCCCAAGTTAGACTTGGGAACCTGTTTAAAAGCACACACACATACCTCATTCAGCCTATCACTAACAGAATTTTGCTAAAAGTATTTTCTAAGGTGTATGAAAAACTATTATACCATGCTGATTGGCCATTATACTAATGGAAAAGGTCGACTTTTTCCATTAGTATAACAATGGGTTTAACAAAAATAAGCAACAGAGATGTTAAACCCATTTGGAGAAAGCAAGATCTTTTTTTTAGTGTCTTGCTATGTTACATGGGTTTAACATAGCGAGATAGTTTTAAAATAAGCAATGGAGATGTCCGTTGCTTATTTATGTTAAACTCATTTAACATAGCGAAGTACATCAGAACGATGCCAGACATCTGCTGAAGGGCAGTAAACAGGCATTATATATATGCATTATTTAGAAAAGTAATAGTTTCTTTTCTTAAATAATGTAAACCATGCCAAATAACCACCAATAGGGTCTTTATAAGTTTAGCCATCCAACCTAAATGTGATCCACAAATTGCATTTATACAGGGGGTGATTTGCTGACTGCCTCTGTACGTCACAGACATAGGTGCTAGACCAAGGCTGAATTTCCAGTTACTCATCCAGTGGTCCAAGTTGCACATAAATAGGGATAGGGAGGAACTCTGCTTCAAATGTATGGGGAGCATGTTCCAGAGAATGCATATTCTCTGAGAGAAACTATTTCTCTCTCTGTGTCCTATTTATGTCGCAAGAAACATTTAGATAGGTTAATCTAAGTAGTTTTGATGCTGTTTGCTTTGCAGATATGCAGAAGGTTTATCAAAACAGGTTCCATGGATGCCAGGCAAAGATCAACACTCAGAAGTCTTATGATAAGAGTAAAGATACAGGGCTTTGAAGCAATGTAGGACATTATGTTTACTGCCTGTATTCTTTTTGTAAGGAACCTTTGTGGATGTTCTATTTCCTGCCTGTACCTGGTCAGGTACATAAAAAAGGTGCATTATATACTTTGATGGTTCTGACGACAACCAAGGACAGGGTTATGATGACCTCTCTGCACCTAGATGTCATGCAACTTGCTCAACACAGGGATTTTCTTCCTACCTTGGATGCATGTTGGTTGAAGGCTAGGTTACTACCTACACAAGTTCCCAGATCCCCCTTCTAATGACTCAACTTTTACAAGAGTTTTATTGATGACAGTTACCTGGGGTGGCAGATTTCCCAAAACGTGCTATAATGCATTTCTTGGTATCGAGTTTTAAGCCATGGCTTTGGCACCAAGCTTTTGTCTGTGTTAGACCTTCCTGAAGGGTGTTCTCATCTTAGGGGGATTCAATGACTGCTCCCAGTTTGCAATCTGTGAACTTTCAAGCAGCCTTTGACATTGGCTTTGATATTAGACATGTCAAAACGTAGTGGACCTTGTTCAGAACACTGGGGGGACACTACTGGTGACTGACCTCTTTGTAAAGACAGCCTCACTGACCCTAACCTCCTGGGCCTTACAAGTGATCTAGCTAGATATCCAGCATGTCATAATGGGGTTTACATCTGGCTTTGAAAGTTTATTGCTGCCCACATGGGTATTTATCAAAGTGCTTTAGCCAGATCTTGGTAGGCAGTTTGCACAGTTTTCCCCTTCACCCATTACCTTGGTAACCTTTTCAAAAATAGTCCACCAGAATAATTAAGCATGACCTTCCTTTGATGAAGCCAAACTCGGACAGTTGCAATGCATGAAGATCTCCTATACCCTTGTTGATAAATTTCCATGCCAAGTCTTTCCGTGGTTGTGCAAATAAGACTACTCAGACTAATGGGTCTGTAGTTTCCAGGATGTGTTGAAGGACTGCCCTTATGTGGTCTTAACCTCAAACATTCTTCCCTGGTTACTAGGAGGTCTTTGATGCCACAGCTAGTAAAGGAAAATGAGATGGCACACAGTCTGCTCTACACATCTCAAAATTAACTTGCAGAACTAGCCAATTCACCTCCTATGATGACCATTTTTAAAAAAAATTTCTCTGCCTGTACTCATTATAGCCAAGTGCGCCTCCAGGCATTTTTGCAGTTGCCTTCTACT
Source organism: Protopterus annectens (assembly GCF_019279795.1). NCBI lineage: Eukaryota > Metazoa > Chordata > Ceratodontiformes > Protopteridae > Protopterus > Protopterus annectens. Next base: position 668,392,247 of record NC_056750.1, on the reverse strand, counting down.
GTGCCTCTAGGCATCATATATCACTTGTTCATATTTGCATTAATTCCAAAGCAATGCTGCATACAAGGTATCAGAATACTTTATTTTGAAGCATACATGATGGCAAACACAACTGTATTGATAAATGACCTCTGTTAATGAGTATTTGTTAGAACTGTAAGGTGATAACTTCATGTTTTAAAGGCTCAAGCTACGCCCACTGGGAGTTTAAGATACACACTCAAAAGAGATGCACTGGAGGGAATGAGTTAGGCTCCCTAATCTCAAATATTCTCCAGGAAAAGCAGACAAAAACAACTGCTGCCAGAGACACAGACTAAAACTAAATGTAAAGAAATGCATAACAGTATCCTTTGGGAAGTCATCCACCCCTGTAACTATCATATTGACAACACACCCCTAAGAGTTATCCCAGTACCCAGGGACTTCAGTACACACAGACAGTTATCTAGCATGACCATAAGTCTACAGTAATGAGGAAATCATTCTATGTTGTGCAACTTGTAAACAAAGGTATGCCATTTAGGTCCAAGAAGTTGCTGTTCCACTGTATTTAGCATTCATCAGACGCACTGAGTACAATGCCCCCTTTGTTACGTAACTAAGCAGGCATGTCCAACAACTGAACATTCACAGGAGGTTCTTCACTAAAAGAATACAGGGTGGTGTAAGTAACATGTCTTGTGCAGACGGCCTCAAAGCCCTATCCCTGAATTCAGTCTCCTACAGGCTGTTGAGGGGAGATCTATGCCTGGCATACAAGGCACTGTCAGACTCTATTGTGATGGACCTCAGGCACATCTGCAAAACACACAGCACCAGAATTATCTGCTCTAAAGACTTACACATTGCCTGGCACATAAATAGGACCTGCTGAAGAGCCAGGTATGCATCCAGACTACCCCCTTCTCTTCAACAGGCTCACCAATCTCCCTAACCCAATTCAACTGCAAAGTGGACAATTAGATGGGGAACAGGAAATTCATCCCTGGTTTCGCACCCATGTCTCTAGTGGATACAGTATGTACATATTTCATCTCCCAGGACCCTGCTTGTGTAGGTTTCACCTCTAAAGCCCCTGCTTACACTTAGACAAGTTCTGTTACCCTTGATGAGATTTGGGATGCATGACTAGGATTAAAAAGGCCCTTGAGGTCATTAGCCTAGTAAACAACTATATGCCTGGGAATCACACAACCCCCCTCTTCCAGCAACAAAAACTTTCACCTCACTGATAAATCTGCACAGCTGGCACCCACTACAAAGACAATGCAGTCCATTTTTTTTAATATTGCTTTCTGCATGTGTGCGCATTTTTAGTGTTAAGTACATTACTTGTACTGTCTGATTTGTTGAAAGTATTATTCTGAGCACATTTGCCTTAATGTTAAAATGTTTTACTCAATTTGCAAGTGCTTATGTATATTAAACAAACACACTGTTCACCATCAGCTCTCCCTTCCCACCACCCCAATACTCCTCCCCATGCCTGGGGGGTGAAGAACTTGTGAAGATGGAGCAGACCCCCGTTTGGAGAAGAAGACTTTACTACTTAAGCAGTGGAATACCACAACATTAACATGCAAGTTTGTTTTTGTAAGCACCCCTGTATGAAATGTGATTCAACAGCCCTAACTATCCCACCCCCTTGTAGACTAGCACATCTTCATGATCCCGGCCTATAGCAGGGATTTTACCTTGAACATGTGTCCCAAGCACATGCCCCTCCCCCTTCCTCCTGAAAAGAAGCGAGCTGGTGAAGCTTCTTCATTCCTCTCAGATACCTGATAAAGCAGATTTCGAAGTCAACAGATAACTCAGATGTCCTGGATCACTGAAGGGCTTCATCATTCAACGGCAATGAAATTGGCTTACTTCTGTGTTTCACTGATATGGGTATCAATATTTTGAGAATCAATTTCAGTTTTATATAGGCAGTTAAGAAAAGTCAAAATCCTAGGTGATTGTAACACAAACCTAAGCAAGAAGAAACTGAAAATGGGAAACCTTGCCAGTCATGGTAAAACCAAGTCTTTAACGAACACACTAAACCTAATCAAAACTACCTACCACTCTGGCCTTGAAGTCTTAGCACTCCTAACCATAAAAAGTCAATTCTGTTTCAAACGCACCTTTAGGGACCACTCTCCATTCAACTTCCCCATTACTTACTCTCCCCCCAGAAGACACACAGTATCCCACATCATCCTTTTGGACGAGAAAACAAAAAAAAAAAAAAAAAAAAAAACATTAAATATTTATAATTTCAAATCTAACCTAAACACTTCAGACTCTTCACCTATAACTCAGTGCACTGATCTTTTCACTGCATAGTTAATCATTAAAGATCCCTATGTGCTATTAGAAGATATAGACTTGTATTTTGTAATTTGTCAGCTCACTACCTGAAGTATTTCAGAAAGCTGCAGCACAAGTAACTGAAGGTCTTTCAAGTGCTGCTAATGCAAGTGATAATCTACAAGCAGTAAAACGTCTCTGGAAGAACACAAGGTTCATACATTCACTTAGCAAGCTGAGACGGTCCAACTTTTCCTTCAAACTGAACAGAATGCTAAATCACAGTAACAGACATGAGGTAAATGGGTCACAGTCTAGCTTCAGAAAGTATGAAACTAGGCAATAATAATATAAAAGTTCCTATACAGCTACCTCAACTAGAGGGCAACAGACACTAATGAGGGTTTCTTGGTTATGCTGTAGTATTTTTGAAGTTTATTTGGAATGCACCAGGAATAAGCATGCCATTGACAACACTTGGAAAAGGTACTGCCCTGAGTGCAAGAAAAGGCCTTTTAAATGATTATGAAGTGTCAGTGCTAAAACACTGCGGCACTAGATCAGTGAACTTACAAGGGGATGTCAATCCCATCAGTTCATTCTAGTGTAAAGCGAGATCACTTAGGAAGGGCTCATCCTCATTTTCTTAACCTTGAATTATCTTCTGTTTCTTCCCTTTCAACTTAAAAAAAAAAAGTTTCAGCCGTTTTTACTGTATTTTGGTCTTCCTAGTTCAGTCTTTTGCTTTTGTTGCTTGTTCTTAGAGTGTTCAGTTGCATTTATTCTGCTGCATTTATTACTGCCTGATAGTTGCATGATTAAATTGTAATGGCTACTCTCTCAATTTTGGTCCAAGGACTTGGACTTCAGACCAGTTATTTTACATTAAGTAGGTTTGCGGTCTACATTCTTGTGAGAGGACAGGGTGGCCTCGGTCCTTCTGAGTTGGGAATTTCTGGATGAAGGCTTACTGTGCCTGTTGTTCCAAGTCTCTTTGTTCTGGTTTAAGCACTTGGGTTCCAAACCAGGAGGATTTTGTTGTCTAAACTCTTGCGGCAGAAGAGGATAGCCTACACTCTTCTAAACTGGAATTTGCTGGTTGAAGGCTCATTGTGTCTTATTCTGAAAATGTCTTAGTTCTGGCTTAAGCAATTGGGCTCTAAAACCAGTTGTTTTACATTATGAAGGTTTGTGGTCTAGACTCTTGTGGAAGGAGAGAGTGTGGCCTACACCCTTCTGAGCTGGTAAATACATTTATTTAAATTGTTTTTTGCTGTTGCGACTGATTTTATGAATTCTGAATTTCTAGTACTTCTGCACTGTACAGCATAAGCTAGATTCAGATTTGCTGAATCTAGACTGTTTGGTATCACTAGAGCACTAAAACCAGCTCTTCACTAAGATACTGAATAGTCGGAGACATCCGTTGCTTCCAACTAACTATAAAAGAGCCTGCTTTTGTTCTTGCATTACACATTTAATTTGTACTAGCATTCTTGAATGGTCTGTACTGCTTTTTACCACATTTTACTGCATACTGTACTACTTCAGCTGTAGCACAGCCCTGTTCCAGGTTTGCTGTTTCTGCATCTTTTTTGTAACTTCTGAGCATCAAATTCAAGCTATCCTTTTATGTGAAGGCCCATCTACACCCTTGTGGGAGAAGAAAGCTGTCTGGGTCCCCATCTAATCGAGGATGACTGGAGCAGTGCTCAGACAGTGTGTCTTAATTGGCTTGTTAGAGTTATAACGGTTCTCTTGTTTTAAGGCCTGTGTATTCTGCATGTAGCGCACCATCGTGCACTGCCTCATAACGGTGGTCACTCTTGGTGGTTTAGATGCAAACATACTGCTTGTTAAATTTTCCCTCATCACTTAACTTGTGGTCCTCCAGAGGTTTTTCACAGTCCTGTTCCATCAGGTGGAACACTAAGCCTAGCCTCAGAGGTACCAACACACCTCTGACCCACTAGCCATTCCTAACTGCGACCTTTTCATCTCCATACAAATTTATTTAACTCTATGGGTGGACAGTTTCTCAGTTTCCCCAGCCAGCTTGGTTGGCATGGACATACTAAGGCAGTGTAGCAACTGCTTCATGTTCACAGACAACCCTCTAACTCCTAGTCCACACAAACTCAAAATGCGAGAGATGCAGCTATATTAAGAACCTTGAATCCATGCTCTCTCTCACACACCAGTTAGTACATATGACAATGAGCAGCTTGTCAACATGTACTCCACCTCTTTCTCCCCCCAAACCCACATCACACACCTACATATGCGGAGGTCATCAAAAACATACCTCAACACCAGCGACCTCCCAAACACAAAACACAAGCATGCTACACAATACTTCCTCTACAGTACACAACACCTCACATACCAGTGCCTCACCCATCAAGCCCTTAAGGCAAACCACAAAACCAAACATATTAGTCATAGGTGATGACATCGTGAGACACACAGATCTCCCTCTTACCAGGCCTGATAAGAAAATGGTCACGGTCAGCTGTCAGGTCAGTATACGCCATATCACACACGCACTCAAGTCTCTCAACAACAGGTACTGTTACGACTCCACCATAGTCCATGTTGGTATGAACAACTTGAGATGCACTTCTCTGGACTATATGAAGAGACATGAATAAGCTCTCGGACAGTCTTTCTCAGGCAGGTACACCAGCTTTAAGCAGGACTTCACCCTCACCTAGGATGATGCCTCAATACATACAGAAAATGACTGACTTGAATAATTGGCTTGGTTTCTGGTGTCACTCTAAGGGGATCCAGCATCTGTCAGCCTGGGATAACATGATAGACAGACCTTGATGCTTTGCCAGAAATGGTCCTCATCTGTCATCCCTGGGATTTCGGCTACTGGCGAAGGCTCTTGCCACCCTAATAGTGCCTTTTTCAGGCAGTGTCCAAAGGATAAAATTCCCAGATGGAAAAACTCCACCTAAAAATAACCTCAAGGTCATGCTGCTAAACTCTCGGAGTCTTAACATGAAACTGCACTCACTGGAAGCAGTCCTCACCTTGAAGGCGCAGACAATTGTGCAGTCATGGAGACCTTGTTCAGACCACAAACTGAAGGCGTGAAACCTAAAGGAGGCAGTGTACCAATTTTCTTCATTAAAGATAAATACATTACACCTCCAGAATGGTCAAACAGAACGATTCCCTGAAGATACTTCAAGTGCAATTAACTGTTGGTAGGACACCTACTTCGGTCATTGCCAGCTACAGGACCCCATCCATGAATCGGGACACCCACTCTACCGATTTGGATCTACTCAAGTCTTATCAAGAAACATCCAAGCACCACGGTTTTGGGTAACTAGCTACCCATCCACTGACTGGGCAAATTACTCATGCTCAAACTCACTTCCCCAAAGGTTCCTTGACTTTGATGCCCTGGACCAGCTACTTGACACCCCCACAAGAGGCGCCAACATCCTGGATTTGGTGCTTATCAATATGGGGGACCACTGTAGCACCCCCCACTGTGAGGTCTTCCCTGGTAAGATCTGACCGCAAATCAGTCATTTGAAGTAACTATCACATCCCCCCCCCCAGCAGCAACTAACCTAAAAAACCGTCCAAAGCAGATTATAACCTCTTACGGGATGGTATAAATATCTTCTCTACACCTCCCCCTTGAGATAGAACTGGCAACTGTGTAGGGTTCTACACCAATGCTTTATACAAACACCTGTATAACTGCAGTGACTTGGCCATACCCAATATGACCAAAACAAGCTCCTCAAGGAAGAACAAACCTGCCTGGTGGACAACCTATAATTTTAGTTCTCTCCATGTTGAAAAGGCCATGGTGGACTTCTTTTTCGAAAGGGTTAACCTTTGTGCCTGACAGCAGGGCCAGTATGGTCAAACTAATTATTGATCTAAAATTATTTGTCCGTAGACTTAATTTAGGATTGCTTATGGGGGCTAACTCATCACTCACCCAAGGTCCTAAGGTTTCCAGTTTATTTAATCCTCCCTTGCATGAAACGAGCGCTTTTTGAGAAAATTTGTGAAATTGATTTTAGGAGAATGTTCATAAGTAACCATTATACTAGCAACATTCGTAAAAACATTTCTCCTGATGAATTTGATTTCATTAATCTATTGAATATCTGTCAAGTGCGTGTCATGCAACCTGACAAAAGGTGGAGGTTTAGTGTTCATGGACCAACATGACTATGGTCAGGAGGATGCACATGGTCCTGGATAGTGTAGCATATGAAAAAGTTAGCCGTAATCAGGTCAATGGAGCTTATGGGTCTACCAATGCTACTCTTTCAGATTTGTTTTTTGGAAGGGAACATAGATATTGATACATACCAATACCTGACCATGCCTGCTCCAGTAATACCAACCTTTTTTGGAACCCCAAAGATACACAAAAACCTGACTGATCCACCGTTTAGACCAATTGTAGATGGTCGGGGCCATATTTTGTATGCACGTGCCGAATATGTTGATTCCAAACTTAAACCAGTGTTAAAGTTGGAACAACAAATTTGTCACAATTCATGGCATTTCCTTGAGTCCATCAGCAACTTGGAATTCAATGATAACTTAGTGTTTCTTACAGTGGACATTAAGGACCTGTATACCGTAATCCCTCAACAACCTGGTATTGAATGGGTCAGGAAATTCTTGTACACGAGAGGTATAGATAAAGTACGGTTGTGTACACTTACCATAAATGTAGATGTTAAGAGTGCATTCACTGTTGCAGTCATTACATTTGGGTAATCCTGCTGGCAGGTTGCCCTCAGCCGGCCTGAATTCCAAAGTCTTGGGTCCTGCGTCGTCAGGGGTATAAAAGAAGCAGCCAACGCCATTATCTTTAGTTTTTCTTGCCCCAGATGTCAGGTGCCCCCTAAAAGGGTTGCCAAAATTTATTTATGTATAATTACATGCACCAATATAAAATTTACCCTCATCTAGAAGCAAATACACCACATAGGTTCCATCAGAAGAAAAAGGGGGATGGTGGGTGGGTAACCTGGACTGCAACAGTGAATACACTCTAACACCTACATTTATGGTAAGTGTACACAACTGTACTATGTTCTTCGTGTTTCACTGTTGCAGCGATTACATTTGGGTAGAGTCCCAAAGCTAAGGTTGGGAGGCTGGAGCTAAACAGCATTAGGAGCGGCTATGAGGCCCTGCAGAACTGCAGTGGCAAAACCTGCCCTAGATTTAGAGTAGAATAGTAGATGATGGTGCTTTGTAAAGGTGTGCACTGAACTCCAAGTAGCAGCCCCTAAAATGTCCTTGGTACGTACTCCCCTGAGAAAGGCTGAAGTGGCTGCAGCTCTGGTCGAATGTGGTCTACATAGCAGAAACGAATGCAGTGGCCTATCCACTTTGAAATAGTCTGCTTTGAGATGGCCTTTCCTTGTGATCCTGCAGCATAAGTCACTAGTAATTGCTCTGTCTTTCTGAAAACTTTGGATGTACACAGACAGCTTAGATTCTACCTGGACAGAACCAAAGCATGCAGAATTCTATCCCCCTTGTTCTGTGGATTTGGATAAAAGGTTGGCAGGTGAATAGTTTTGGTTGAGAGCCACACTGGACACCACCTTAGGCATAAATGTTGGGTTTGTCCTCAGAGAGACCCTGTCTGGATAAAAAATGATAAAAGGTTCCACAGCCATGAGTGCCTGTAGCTCTGAAACTAGTCTTGCAGAAGTTATTGCTAGGAGCAGAGCTGTTTTCCAAGATAAAAACTTTATATCAGCAGTAGCAGCTGGCTCAAAAGGAGGCAGGGTGAGTTTTTCCAAGACATAGTTGAGGTCCCATGCCAGCATTGGTGATCTCCTTGGAGGTCTTAAATTTTTGGCTCCTCTGAGGTACTGCTTTAATAAGGGATGAGAAAAGATTGGTGGCTCTACATTGTAATGAACTGAAATGGCAGAGGCATGAATTTTAATAGATGAAAAAGATAGGCCTTTGTCCAGCATCTCCATTAAGTATTGCAAAATATGAGGGATATTTGGCACAGCTGTATCTGTTCCTTGTGCCTGGTTCCAAGCACAGAATCTCTTCCATTTTCCAGCATAAGATTTTCTAGTACTAGGCCTTCTGGCTTCCAAAATGACATCCATCACAGCTTTACTGAGAGGTGCGTTTTGTAGGACTTCATTATTCGCCATGATGTCAGGTTTAAAGTTCTGAGTTGGCTGTGTAGGATCTGACTGTTTTGCTGGGACAGTAGATGAGGTATTTGAGGTAAGGTCTAAGCTGGGCATTGACACAAGCTCCTTAATATTGGATACCAGTACTGGCAGTGCCAGCTTGGGGCAATCAGTATCATCTTTGGCTTCTCCTGTCTGACCTTTAGGAGTACCTTGGGGAGGAGAGGCAGAGGGGGAAATGCATATACCGATAGGGCGCCCACTTTCCATGCTGGTCTGTGATAAATCCTTGTGCAGAATCTTTTTAGTTGGTAGTTGTGAGGGGAGGCAAATAGATCTATGTCCGGGCATCCCCATTTCCTTATCATGCTGAAGACTTGTGGATCCAGGTGCCACTCGTGGGCGTCCATGAGGTTTCTGCTTAGTTCATCTGCAACAGTATTTTTCCTTCCTGGCAAGAACTGTGCCTGCAGATGTACTTGGTAAGTCAATGCTGTGTCCCACAAAGTCATGGCTAGTCTGCAAAGAGGGTAAGAATGTGTGTGCCCCCCCTGCTTGTTTATATACCACATGACCATGGTGCTGTCTGTCTGTATCGGTAGTTGTCCTGGATAAAGTAGATCGTTGAAGGCTGTCAGGGCATTTTGAACTGCTAGCATCTCTTTTTGATGGATATATAGATGCATTTGATTTGAGGTCCATGTGCCCTGAATGCATCTTCCTGCCATGTGGGCCCCCCCAGGCATAATCTGATGCCTCCGTTGTTGGTGTCTGCCTGGCTGGGGGTAATGTGAATGGCTGTCCCTTGTTTTGGTGACAAGCCTTTGCCCACCATCGAAACTCCTGTTGCAAGCAGGGAATGAGAGTAATCATAGTTTCCAGGCTGTGGCAATGTTGAGTCCAAACACTTTCCAGGTACCACTGAAGTTTCCTCATATGCAGTCTTGCATATGGAATTAGTAGGATGCAGGATGCCATGAAGCACAAAGCCTGCAGAATTTTTCTTGCAGATAACTGGGCCTTTGTTGCCAACATTTTGAAATCGGTATCAGTTGCCTTTTGTTTGTCTGGCGTGAGAGGAGCCATCTGAGCAGTTGTATTTAAGCTTGCACCCAGGAATATTATCTCGAGGGGGTACTAGTATTGATTTCTTTTCGTTGACTGTGTACCCCAGGCATGTTAGAAGTCTTTTCACAAACGCCAGATGCTGTGGAAAAAGTCTTTGTTCTCTACTTAAATTAGACAGTCGTCCAAGTAAGGATATATTTGTATTCCTCTTTGTCTGCAGAATGTAATTACTGGTGCCAGGCACTTTGTAAAGACCCTGGGTGCAGTAGATAACCCAAAGGGCAGTGCAGAGAACTGGTAATGCATTCAGCCAGCCTTGAATCTGAGGCATCTTCTGCATATTTGTCCGATTGGGACATGCAGGTATGCCTCTTTTAGGTCTGAAGTCACAAGCCAGCCGTTCTTGCCCAGCATGGGCAGAAGCTGCTGCAAAGTCAACATCTTGAATTTTGGTATATCCAGGAATGTGTTAAAAATAGATAGGTCCAGTATTGGCCTCCAGGCCTTGTCCTTTCTGGGTACCAAGAACAGTCTTGAGTAAAATCCTTGTCCCTGCTCTTGCTCTGATACTTGTTGAATGGCCCCATGTCCGTGAGGGATGAGACTTGTTTTTGTGCCTCTGCCCATTGATTTTTTGGCAGATCTGGCCAGACGTTTGCCTTTGGCAGGGTATGGAAATGGAACTTGTAGCCTTGCGACACGATATTTAGCACCCACTTGTCCTGGGTTATAATGTGTCAATTTTGATAAAAAAGTGCTAATTTTCCCCCTAAGTGTAATGCCAGGAGATAAGTGCTTGGTGCAGGCAGGGGGGAAGTCATTGGGACTGTTTCCTGTATGGTTGTGATACGTCTTCTCCAACTTTGAAGGTAGAAGCCCCCCATAACTTTGAGCGGTATGAACCTTGCGCCTGGGGTCTACCTCTAGGGTGCCTGGATCTGCCCCTTTGAGGTCTGTCTGACACAGGAAAGGACCACTTCTTTGTTGGCCAGTGTCAACTAAACCTAGGTGGCTGTATAAAAAATCTTTGACCGTTTGCATAGATTTAGCCTCATCCTCCATTTTCTTTAACACCTCTTCTGCCTTAACATCAAACAAAATATCATGCTGTAAAGGTGCATCTAACAATTTAACTTTAACATGATCAGGCATATTTTGTTCCTTTAACCAAGCATGCCTCCTAATTACAGAACCTGTAACTGCGGCCCTGCAGGAGGCCGCTAAAGAATCAAAACCACATTGCAAAGTATGCTTTCCAACTTGTACAGCTGCATGCAATAAATCCTGCATTTCCTTGTTTTCTGCACAGTCAGAGTTTTAACAACATTTTCTGTTTAAGCAATGCCATGACATGTTGCTGATATTTGAGCATATGAAACTGACAGTTTAAGGCCCTTATAGCCAAGGTAGCAGATGTGTAAACCTTTTTCCCCCCATCAATCCAGTGCCCTAGAATCTCTGTCAGAAGGGGTAGGGTCTTTTGCAGCGGAAGCCTCAACTCCTTTGGGACCCTGAGAAACAGTTTCTGGGTCTGCAGCAGGGTTTTTATACAGGAATTTGTGAGAGTCAGGAACCCTGTAATATCTGCCATGCTTAACAGGGGCTAGAGGTAAGGAGTCGGGGGTAAGACTAGACTCCGAAAAAACATCATCTACAATGTCTAACACAGGTGGGATGGCTAGTGGCTTGTGTTGAGGTAGTAAAAGGAAGTCCCTGAGCCTCATTTTAGATTCTGAAAAATCTTGGCTCTCCCAGTGAAGGTATAGATTCTTCAGCATCAGAATCCTCATAGGGGGGAAGAGAATATTCTTGATCAGAAGAGGAATCAAAAGAAATGGAAACCTGATCTGAAGATTCATAGTCAGTCTCTAGCCTAGGCCTCTTATCAGGAGGGGGATGGGAACCCCTGATCAAGGTGATCAAGTCTTCGGCCATTTTGAGCATCTGTTTTTTGGGCAGAGAGGCCTGACCATGTGGCTCTTGAGTTTGTTTCTTTGCTTTGGAAGGTGCTTTAGTCTTTGCCTTTGAAGCTGTAGTTGGTTTGATGTAAAGATATTTAGGTCTGAATATACGTTCAGAAGCCAGTGCCTGCTCAACGGCTCCGGACCCATCTGAAGGGACAATATCCGAGGCTCCAATACCTTGAGTTTCCAGTGGCATGGCCAACTCCGCGTGGCAGTTGGTAGCGGCCTGTGACTAACGTAGCTTGCGTCAGGGGCTGCGAAAGAGCCTCACTGAGGACCGGCGAACCGGCGACTGGCTTAGGAGAAGCTTCGTTGTTGGTTTTGGGCCTCAGTTGTCTCATCTCTTTCCTTTGCGTTTTTTGTGAACTCCAGTAGTCTGATGGCTATCCGACGGCATTTCTGGATAATTAAATTATGTCCAAAATAGTTTAAAGCAAAATCATACCGACGCTTAATAGTGCTTTGGTTAAATCTAGCACAAAACCGACAACCAGATACGTTGTGATCAGGGCCTAGGCAAGGAATACAGTAAGAATGAAAGTCCTTATGAAGTATTTGCTTCCCACAAGAAATACAATTATTAACTTTTTCTGACATTGGTCTGGAGCAAGAAAAAAAGTTTCCCCAACGGGCTACTTAGCTTTATTGAAGACTTCGGATCTGAAACTCACCGCGTGGCAAGAAAGACTAAGTAAAATGGCGTTGACTGCTACTTTTATACCCCTGACGACCTAATGTCAGGGAAAGGGCGACAGCAGCTGATGCAGGACCCAAGACTTTGGAATTCAGGCTGGCTGAGGGCAACCTGCCAGCAGGATTACCCAAATGTAATGACTGCAACAGTGAAACACTAAGAACATCCAAGAGGTGCAAGTTATTGAAACACTCCTTGAGATAGTGTTACTTAACAACTTTTTGTATTTCAACAATGAGTTATATCTACACAGAAGTGGTGTGGCTATGGGAGCTGCATGTGGTAGCAGTTTTGCCAACACCATAATGGCTTACTGGGAAAGGTCCTTTTTGTTCAACTCTCTCACCTTTAATGATCATGTAGTCTGGTACACTAGGTACCAGGATGACATGTTCTTTTTATGGAGGGGTGAAGTAACTCTGATTGATGGCTTAATCAGTGAAATCAAATCCTACACTATTTTTTGGACTTTACATTCCAAGTAGGTATTGATTACATTGATTTTTTAGACATTCACCTAGTAAAGGACCTTAATAATCATAGATTTAGAGCTACCATTTACTGTAAGCCAACCTACTCTAATGCCTTTTTGCATTTCTCTACTTGCCACACATTACATAAAAAAAAAGCAGTAGTGAAGGGTCAAGCAGTAAGGGCTGCTAGAATGGTTACTGATTTTGATGACTTTATAGCAGAGTGTGATCTGCCAAGTTCTATGTTTCACAGGAGAGGTTACCAAACAGCTTTTGTGGGAATGATTTTTGAAGAAGTTATTGGAAAAAAGACATCAGGTTATTTTACCCCTTTGCTACACAAAGGCCATAACATGGTAGGCTCCCCCACACAGAATGAAGTATTCCCCATTTTTTCAGGCATGCAGGGTGGGGACCAACCTACCAGACTTTTAATAACTTACTCTCTAGATTCTCAAGTTATTAGATTGTTAACAAGAATGCTTTCATCTCGGATGATCCCTACTTTAGAAGTCCTTTGGGCCTAATACCTCAATTAACATTTAGAAGACGGGTGAACTTGAAAGGTTTAGTTGAAAGGCCAAAAAGAATTTCTAAACTGAATACAGGCATAACAAAATGTGGGAGATGCCACCAATGCAAGTTTATCAAAGTAACCAATAAAGTAAAAATTAGAAACAAGGAGTATTACATGCATGACAGATATAATTGTGACTCTCAAGGTGTTGTATATGGAGCTATTTGATGGGTGTGAAGCATTCTATATTGGGAAAACAGAGAGGAAATTAAAACAATTACGAGCATGAGTACAGTATTATGAATAAAACTAGTACTAGTGCCCGAGCTATACATACTCTCACTTTTCCCAGCCATAACTTTCATTTGCTGTTTTACAACTAGTGGAACACAACCGAAGAGGGGAACTTAAATTAGAAGAGGCCGAGTTAGAGTGGCAGATTGTAACAGCTGCATACACCTTTCCAGGGCTGAATGAAGCTTTATCTATTAAACGTTTGTTGAAACTGAAAGCCCTGGCAAGGTAGGCCTATTGACCCATTTACTTAATTTAATTAATTATATCTTTGCACACATATTTGGTTGTTACTTAGCATCTGCTTTTAGTGTAAGAATACACAATATTGTTATGTGTAAAAAAATTGTTGGATGCATGCATTTTTTATATTTGTTGTCCACCACTTGTGTTCACGTTCACGTAGATGTATGGTATTTTATTTTCACAATATTATTCTTTTAGCTTATTTACTATCTTTCAACTGATAATTTGTTTTCTTGGACGTAATTGTTAAACTTTTATGAATATGGAACATTATTATTTTCATATGGTGAATGCTGCTTTAAATGTAACCTGTTGAATGACATGTTTCTGGGCTGTTAGCCCATTGGTTTAGATTTCCTGTGAAAGTATTTTTGAACTAGGAAGTTACGAGTTTTTAATTTGTCTGAAGAAGCTGATTCACTTGCTTCAGTGAAAGCGCTTATGATTATTAAACTGTTGGATATTCCGTTGCTTGCTCGTGAGTCTTTTTCTTTGGTGGACAACTGCCACTAACAGGCTTTACAATAAGAGGAAGAAATTGATATCAAAGATTAAGAGGGAGTGAGACCTAAACTGGAAACACCCCCTTGTCAGCTTAAACAAATAACACTTCTTGTGAAGTCCTCCAAAGCAAACTACAAATCCAAAATTAACTTCCTCAACTAAAGACAACCATAAGGTGTTCTTTAGTTACATCCGTAACATAAAAGGAAAGGCCCAGATTTGTGCCAAACTGGTGGTTAATGATACCACATATACTGAGCCTGTGGATATAGCTAACCTGTTGGCTGACAGGTTTGAAGAAAACTTCATTCACCTATTCCAGTCACAAGTACCAAATGACATCCCAGTCACCTGTCAATGGTCTGCTCTTTATAGATAGAGAGGGTGTTCCCTACCTTGTAAGGCCAGGAACACAGTATCTATGGGACCTGACAACATCCCAGGCTACATCCTATAGGACCTCCAACAAAAATTTGCAACACCAATGGATACTCTTTTCAATCACAGTCTAAACACCGGTTTCATCCCAGTCGAGTGGAAAACTGGTCACAATTATTCCCCTGCAAAAGGGTGGTTCTTCCACTAACCCTGGGAACTATAGACCTATTAGCCTAACCAGCCTTATGTGCAAGGCCATGAAGTAAATCATCGTGGACCTTATCAACAAAGATATAGGTAATCTCCAAACATTTGACCCTACTCTGTTAGGATTTATCAAAGGGAGTTCATTGCCTGTTATACCCGGTGGACTTCAAGACAGTCACCTAGGCCCTGGATGAGGGGGAAATCTGTGCATACAACCTACCTAGACTTGGCCAAGGCATCTGACACTATTCCCCACTCAGGCATCATTGACAAACTCACCCAGCTAGGTATCGAGCATTATATTGTTAGATTGGTCGCCAACTGGCTCAATGATAAGAATCCATACAGTCAAAACAGGGGAATCCACCTACAAACAGACCTGTAAACAGTGGTGTTCCACAGATATCAGTCCTGGGACCTCTACTGTTTGGCATCTATTTCTCCAAAGTAAAAGCAAAAACTAAAGGTCTGTGACTTGACAATGTTTGCTGATGACTGCAAACTGGGAGCAGTCACAGAATCTCCAAATGATGTCAACATCCTACAAGAGGGTCTTACATAAAGAAATGATTGGTGCCAAATTCACAGCCTTAAACTCAATGTAAAAAACTGCATCATCCCTTTTGGTAAGGGTGATGTTCCTGCTAACTATCACATCAATAGCAACACCTAAGAACATACTCAGGTGTTGAGAGACCTGGGCACTCAGGTTGACAGCAATCTCACCTTTGACCACCATGTCTCTACAGTGTTAAGAAGGGCATTCTGTATTGCTCACCTCATAAGTAAGGGCATTGCTTCCAGAAAAAAAAAAGTTATAACCTCCTTGTACATCTTCCCTCATCAGGCCAATAATTAAAGTAAAACGCCCCTTTTGGTATGCACCGCTCCAAGGCAACTGCATCAACTGGAGAGACCACAAAGGTTCCTCAAGGAAAATTCTAGGTGTTCAGCATATGTCCTATGTGGATCATCTGAAATAACTGTCACTTGACTGTTTCATACAGACTACTCAGAGGTGATCTCTGCCTTGCACACAATGCAATCTCTGATCCTTCTTTATTGGAAATGCTGCATCTCTGCAATTCAATGGCACATGGGTTACTAGCTCTAAGGACCTTAACCTGGTATGTGATATAAATAGAATCAGCTTGAGGGAGATTAGTCTCCCAGAGGTTATCACACCTTTGGAACAGACTCCCACTTCATGTCAAACAGACTCCCACTTCATGTCAAACAAAGCACCTCATTAGCCCTCTTCAAAACACAATGTGGACAACTGGATAAGTAACTGTAAATTCACCCCAGGGGTTTCACCTGTGTCCCTCCAAGACAGAGGACATAGGTGCTGATCGTGGAAATAAGGGTAGAACTTTGCTAGGCTTGCAAGGGTCCTAGGGCCATTAGCCTAGTAACTTTCTATGATTCTGTGGTACTAGAGCAGTGATTCTACAAGAGACCTGTTGTGCATGTATCAACAGTACTCAATTTAGTAATAGGTTTACACAGAGAACCAGCTGTTAACAGATTTAATGGTAGAGAAGTGTTAGCTAGCAAAGGCTGGAAATAAGTGAGGCAAAGTACACTTAAAAGTCACAATACAAAACATGTCGACTTAAAAGTGACGAGAGACAGAAAAAGAGATGCATATAGCGGATGTCATACATACAAAAAATGTATGAACTACTTGAGGATGAACTAAAAGTTCACTAGGTCACAGCATAAATGCTCATGAAATATAAAAAGCTAAAGGAATTTCAGAAAAGTGTACAGACACAGAAGCAGAGATAAAATGCTAAAAAGAGGTCACAGGAACCCCTGCAGATGGAGAGAAAGGCTTTGCCTGGTTCAAGCCCAAAGGTTTACAGTGCTCAGAAAATCCTAACGTTTCTAGTTTGTCTGAGTTTATTGGAAAATACAGTGTTAGGATGCCTCAACATCATGCTTATCCCCTACACAATAAAAAGACACTATGCACAATAGTCTACAGAGGCACTATATATCCCACATGAACATTTGTTGGTACTACTTCTAACGTAACAAAAATACTTGCAATTCTCAATATATATTGCTAGAAGAGCTGCTACTAACCTTGACAGTCACCACTGAAGACAGCAAAAAAAAAAAAAAAAACACACACACACTTCTTAAAATCAGCCTAATCAGTCAACAACTGCATGCTAAAGGTGACTATTCAGTTGCTGTAGGTGAATTGCATTAACATTTTAAGCTTGAGAGGAGAATCTTAGCATGCATGTCAACAACACATACTACGAGTTGTGACTGGAGACCCAATCATAATTCCCTTGTAGTGCCTGGCGCTTTAAATGCTTCACATACTACAAGTTACAGAAATAAAGGAGAGCGCGAAAAAAATCTGTAGATGTTAGAAGTGTTTTACTCGCTCTGAAAGCCAGTAAAGCACTTGGTGCTATCAGACAATAGTATACCCGTCAACTTCTTTGCTGAAGAAAACTGGTCAAATACAAAAATTATGTGAGACACAAAGGATCTAAATCAGGGACAGTTTTTAATTACTACTCTAATTCACTAAAAAGTTAATAGAAGGGGCCTTGCATCAACATGCACTTTTTAAGAAAGAAACTCTAGTGAGTGGCATTACTAACTCACTAATCTTTAGTGATTTTATATATGAAAAATCAACAAAAAAATAAACCCACACATACACGAAAACATACTCGGAGGCTATAAATAAAACTCTGCAAAAGCAAGAGAGACCTCCAAAGCAGACATCCAAGCAAACTCCACCCCCCCCCCAACACAAACCATGAAACACATACTTCACAAAACCAGTGTGTCACGCAATCACAGCCCTTAAGGCAAAACAACATACCCAACACACTAGTAATAGGTGACTCTATAGTCAGACACACTGCTGTCCCACTCACTAGGCTGAATAAGGGGAAGGTTACGGTTAGCTGCCTGTCGGGTGCCAGGATCCACCAAATAACACAAGCACTCAGGTCACTCCAGAACAAGTATAAATATGACTGTCGTCATTCCCATGTTGGTGTGAATGACTCGAGCCGTACCTCCCTGGACTAAATGAAGAGAGGCATGGAAGAGCTCTCTGATCACGTGGCCGGTATGACCCTGACCCAGAGTAGCATCCTGCCCTCACCAAGAATGACACCACGGTATAAAGAAAAAAATTATCAATTTCAACAATTGGCTAAGTTTCTGGTGCCATTCAAAGGGGATCTAGTGTCTGTCTACCTGGGATAACATGGTCGACAAGCCACACTGCTTTGCTATTGACGGCTTGCACCTGTCACCCTTAGGCTTTCGAATACTGGCCAAGGCTCTTGCCATCCCCATAGTGCCTTTTTTAGGCAAGGCTCAAAAGACAAACCCACCGCCATAAATAGCACAAGTAACAAAAAACTGAGGGTAATGCTACTCAATGCCAGAAGTCTAAACCTCAAAATGCATGCACTCGAGGCACTCCTCAGTATGGAGAAAAATCGATATATGTGCAGTAACAGAAACCTGGTTTAAGGCTCCAGAGAGCACCCCAGCACTACCAGACTACAACTCTTACCATACATTTCAGCCACAGAACCCGGACCGAAATACAAATGGCGGGGGCGTATCCATATTCATCAAGGATACCCAAACCTCCAGGTTAGTGGCACAGCATGATGCTTCAGAGATCAACCACGTGCAATCACAAATTGACCAAACTCAATCTACACCTACTCCATAAACTCACTTGAAGTGGTGATATACATCCCAATCCAGGACCCAAAACATCAATCAGCCCAAACTTAAATTGGCTAAATCCCCACACCACAGAGCTACCTCAGCTATCCTCTTCTTAAACATTAATGTAAGAAGTATACGTAACAAAATTCATGCCCTTCATGCCCTACTAGCTCTATACAAACCAGATATCGCTGTGTTAAACTGAAACATGGCTCAAACCACAACATTACAATAATGAGATTACTGCCCTGGGTTACAACATTATCGAAAGAGACAGATCAGAGAAAAAAAGGCGGGGGTATTGCAATATTATTCCAAAATTATCTTGCCTTAGAACACCTAGATTACAATACCCATGAATTCAAAGATGTAGAACTAATCCATGCCAAATTAAAAATAAGTTCCAACAAACATAATTATTGCAGGTGGCTATATACCACCAAGCAATAACATTACTGTAATAGAAAGCCTGCTTAATTGGACCTCCAACTCCCTTCCACATGAAACCATACTATTAGGAGACTTCAATATTGACTGGCTTAACTGCTCCAGCCATAACCCCTTTGCCTTCATAAACCTCCACAAAACTATAACCACCCACAGTCGAATTGACAAAACTTCCAAACGCCAGTCCATCTTAGACTGGATCCTGGTATCTGACCCCACTCTTGCACAGCAATCTGGTGGTCTTCCAGATACCCTAAGTGACCATCATGCAACCTACCTAATTAGGAACAGATCCCAAACCATCAACCAACCTATCCTCAGAGTAGTTAGAAACATTTATGTTATAGCTACTGATCTCATCAATAGTCTAAAAAGCTGTAAATGGACCCCCCCTAAAACATCTACCTCCAGACGATGCCGTTGAGTACTTTAACACAACCTTCATAAAAATATTAAACAGTCATGCACCCCCCCTAGAACCACTAGAATAAAAACTAACTATGCCCCATGGCTAAGAAAAGATACTAAAACTATAATGAAAGGGAGGAACAAGGCCTGGATTCAATATCAGAAAAACAAAACCACTACTTTGAGACAAAACTATGTAGAGCTCCGTAACAAAGCCAAAAAACAAATCAGACTAGACAAATCCAGCTACTATACAAGCATGCAAGAAAAATATGCTCACAACCCACAAAAATTCTGGGCCTCAATAAATGGTATATTGCATCCAGGAAAGTCCACGACTCCATCCCCTGTGCTTCCACATAACCATGAAAACATACCTACTCAGTTTAACAAATTCTTTACCGAACCAGTCCAGACCCCTTGCCAATGCCCAAAATAGTACTAGCAACCCCACACCAATAACTACCCCCAACCCACCCCAATACACAAAACAATAGCCCCAGTTTTCACCTCCACTCTGTATCCACCAAATCAATATCTAAACTCCTTGGTAAACTTAAGCCAACCACTCTAGCAGCTGATAAGCTGCCAGCAGACTTCCTTCGGATCTCAGCTGAAGCTATAGCCTATCCGGTCTCTATTCTCATAAGATCTTTCTCAGAATGCAAAGTCGCCACTTCATGGAAAACATCATATGTAATTCCACTGCACAAAGGAGGCAACTGCTTGAAGCTCACCAACTATTGCCCAGTAGCAATCCTATCACCTTTATCCAAAATATGAGAGTTGTTCATATTCAACTAGTACAGTACCTCCAGAATAACCTACTCTCCATATCCCAGCATGGCTTTAGACCTTCCCATAGCACCACAACAGCACTATCATTCACCAACATAGTTAACCACCACAGAAACAATGGTCTATTTGTTTCTTCCATATTCTTAGACCTATCAAAATCCTTTTACATGGTAAATCACAGTCTGCTTCTCAATACCCTAATCCACCCTAAATATAAGTCCCTCCTCTATATCATGGTTCAGCAGCTAGTTATCTGCCAGTCAGCAAGCAGTCCTATGGCAGGACCAAATGTCCCCCCCGTCACCAGTAACCATAGGAGTCCCTCAAGGATCCATCCTTGGCCCATTGCTGCTGTCTCCATTTACAAATCAGAGCTCTTCATCCTCTCCCACTGCCTCAATAGTACAATATGCAGATGACACTACCCTCATATGTGCTGCCCCTACCCTTAGTGAACTGCAAACCCTTACCCAAAATAACTTCACCCTAGCCGAAACTTGGTTCACCAACATAACACTTCTTAATCCCAAAAAAAAAAAAAAAAAAAAAATTCTTTTCAGCCCTGGCAAAGCTTCTCCCCTAAATAAGAATTTCACCATTAGCTCCAAAGGAAACATTGAAATCAGTCCAACCACACACACTAAACTGCTAGGCATAGAAACAGACAATAACCTGAGGTTCGACACCCACATAAAACAAACCATTAAGAAAGTTAAAAAACTTGGTCTCCTCTACATGAACAAACAGTTTATGACTAAATGCACCAAAGTAACCATCACAAGGACTCATCTTCCATCCACCCTCCTCTATGCCTCTCCCATCTTGACCAATCTCCACCAAATTGATATAAATAAATTGGAATCTTGCTACAACAAGACTGACAAGTTTGCCACTGAAGCCTCATATAGGTCCCACCACTGTCTATCCCTTAAGCAACTCAACTGGCTTGAGTTGCCTCATATACTTCTACTCAATCAACTCTCTATAGCGCACAGACTCTACTACCTTCCTGAGAACTCCAGCACTTCAGCAATTAATTCAGACCCACACTCCCTCTAGAGCTTTAAGATCTAGTAACCAGAACCTTCTAAGTCATCAAACATAAAAACGAAGCTGGCAAGTCCCTCTTTGCCAACACCATTGCCAAAACCTGGAACATACTACCAAGCTAAATAACTTCTACCACCTCCTTTAGTCAATTCAAAAAACTCCTGAAAACCCACTAAGTAACTGGCTATGCTCATGCCACTCACCAGGCTAATCCATACCAAGAGAATTTGCCAAGATACAGCTATGTATAAACAGTTTCTCCCCTGAAAGCTTCCAAACCTGTATACATTTACCTTACAAAACTTATAACTGCAAAAGAAAACAAAAAATATACCTCTGTCTACTATAAGAAATGTAGAATCACTAGCATGATGCCCTGTTGTGTGTATATATGCTATATGTATGTTTATTAATCACCAGCATGTTGTCCCGATGTGTATATATGCCATATATATGTATGCTCTACTTCATTTTACTCACATGTAATGTATTGCAATGTTGAGCTTTTCTCCCCAGACCTCCGCTGCAAATAGACCTGTGTCCAGTCAGACTTTCCCAGTAAATAAATCTAAAATAAAATAAAACAAAAAATAAAAACTAACCACGGGCAAAACTGCAATTCAAAATGTAGCTTGCTACAAATCACCCACCATGTCCCAGGACCCCCCATTCTGCGTTTCTGGAAACAAAGGTCCTACCAAACACCCTAATATTGGGCGATTTCAATTAACCAAAAATTAACTGGGAGAATTACTCGAGTATTAACTCCCTTGCCCAACATTTCCTAGAATTTATAAACTCAAACCCCCTGGATCAACTGGTCAACACTCCCACCAGAGGGAGCCACATGTTGGACCTGGTCAGGTCATCACCAACATGGGTGACCGGTGTTCCACTCCGGAGGTCAACCTCTCGCTGGTTAGATCTGACCATAAATAAATCACTTTGGATATTCACACACACACACACACACACACACACACACACACACACACACACACACACACACACACACGCACACACACACACACACACACACACACACACACACACACACACACACCCGGACAGAGAAACTGTGAAAAACTTTTCAAAAGCAAACTTCACGTTACTCAAGACAGAGGTGGAAAGTTTGAAAGCCCCCATGCTAAAGGATAACGCTGTCCAAGCTGCAAAATCCTTCACTAATGCATTCTACGGGTACCTACAAGAAAGCATGGATTGTGCTATCCCAAGCAAAACCAAGACTCACTCCTCCAAGAAAAGGAAACCAGTCTGGTGGATCCCTGCCATAAACAAACTATACAACAGGAGGAGGAAACTAGTACAGAAGAGAGTAAAATCCCAAGAAGGGAAGACATCCCTGATCAGTATCAGCAAGAAACTACGATCCCTCAAATCATCCAAGGCAAGCTTCGAAAGAAAAATTGCCAAGGACTCCAAAGATAACCACAAGGCATTCTTTAGCTATGTCAAGAATCTAAGAGGCAATGCTCAGATCTGCTCAGAGTTGGTGCAAAATGGCACAAAATACACTGAACCGACATCACAAACATCCTGGCAGACAAGTTCAGTGCAAACTTCACCCCCCCTCTCACCCCCAAAAGGGCCCATTACCATACCAGAAGAACGTACAGCCCCTGAAACCACAGACACTCTGGTTAAAACAGCCCTCTCCAAAGCCAAAAACACAGCAAAAATGGGACCAGACAGTGTCCCAGGCTGCGTCCTACACAAGCTCAAAGACAAACTAACCCCTCACCTAAACACACTGTTCAAACTCAGCCTCTCCACAGGCTACGTGCCCATAGAGTGGTGCACAGCAAGTGTTATTCCGCTCCATAAAGGTGGAGCCACAATAGACCCCGGGAACTATTGCCCTATAAGCCTGACTAGCTTGGTCTGCAAGGCTATGGAGAGCATCATCATGGAACTCATTAACAGAGACATTGGGACCTCCAAACACTGGACCTTACCCAATTCGGCTTTGTTAAGGGCATATCATGCCTCCAGAACCCGGTGGACTTCTTTGAGACAGTTACCAAGACTACAGACAAGAGAAAGGTGGTACACACAGCCTACCTAGACCTCGCAAAGGCCTATGACACCATTCCCCATTCTGGTATTATAGACAAGCTCACCAGCCTGAACATAAACCCCTATGTCAAAGATGGGGTGCCAACTGGCTCACGGACAGAACCCACATGTTAAGAGTTGCAGAAGCTAGGTCCAACTCTAAACCAGTTACAAGTGGCATTACCTAGGGCTCAGTCCTAGGACCCCTCCTGTTCGGCATATACTTCTCAGAGGTACAGGCAAGCACAGGAGGATTATGGCTGACCAAGTTCGCAGACTGCTGCAAACTAGGGGCTATAACCGACAATCCGGCCGACACGGACATCCTCCGAAAGGGTCTCACTAAGACGGATACCTGGTGGCAAAATCCTGGCCTCAAGCTAAATGCCAAAAAGTGCATAGTCACCCCCTTTGGAAAAAACAAAGAACCCACAAACCACCACATAGGTGGTCTCCTAAATACAGAAGATGTAATAAGGTATCTGGGGACCCAAGTAGATAGCAATCTCTCCTTTGATAATCACATTGCCAAAGTGATTAAAAAATCCTTCTATGTGGACCACCTAATCACAAATGGGTTCACATCCAGAAAAAAAAAAAAAAAAAAAAAAAAAGGAGGTCATTGTGCCACTCTACTCATCACTCATCAGACCCATCATAGAGTACAACACCCCATTTGGGATGTACCTTACAAGACACCTGCAACAGCTGGAAAGACCACAGAAGTATCACATCAAGAGGATCACTGGCCTCAAACAGATGCCCTATGCAGCTTGACTGAAGAAACTCCAGATGTACTTGGTTGCATACTGCCTCCTCAGAGGTGATCACTGCCTGACATACAAGGTCATGTCCAACCCAGAATTGATGGACATGCTCCACCTAAAGAAAACCATATCCCCTTGAACCACATGCTCTAGGGATCTAAACCTCACCGCAACAATAAATAGGATGTGCTGGAGGGACAGATTCCTGTCCCAGAGACTTCCCATGCTTTGGAACAAGATTATAATCTACATTAGGCAGAGCTCCTCGCTAAAGAGAAACCTTGATGAGTGGATGGGAAACAGAATGTTTACCCCAGAAATCACTTCAGTGGCTCTGCTGGACAAAGGCACAGGGAACTAATCTAAGGAGACAGTGAAAGCCAACACATTCTGGCTAGGCTTATAAATGCCTTCGGGCAGGCAGCCTAGTACCTGACAATGAACCTATAATATTTTAAGATGGATTGGATAAAAAATGTCTGGCAAAAATAAGATAATGTCGATAGAGCTTGAGAGAGCAGGCATAAAGTAAATGTCCCCTCTGGCAGAAGGTAAAACACCTTTTAAAGCTGTTATAACCCTAGCTCTGCCACTTTTTTTTGTTTAGAAGTGTGGTAGAATGAAGCTCTATCAGCCTTTAAAAGAACAGCTTGACTTCCGTCACTATTCTCTGCTCACCAGCGCAATCCCTAATACAAGATCCAATCGTCAAAGTGCTTAGGGGTATGTAACAAATTTCTCTTAGGCATCCTATGCAATATTATGACTAGGTCTTGCATAGGCAAGTGCTCAACAATTTTATCTATTTTCTTATCTAGGAGTGTATTCTATACACATTAATGTTCTAGTTTCTTTTATTCTGGGGAGTGTTTTTGCAGGTCTTGAAACTTTTTAAAACAGGTGCTCCATCCCAGGTTAACTACTATTAGGAGTCACAAAATTTGCAGAAAATAATTTTTACAACAGTTTATTGCAAAACACCTTGCGATGTACTCTCCCCCCAAAGCACCTCACACAAAAAGTCACTTTGCAAAATAATGCACAATATGTGCAGCATAAGGCTATGATGTGCTGGGCTTAAATGTCATTCGTCTCAACATACACTCAAAATAGAATGTTTCCTAATTTTATAAGTCACGATCTGAACATCTGTTTAGAAAACTACAACATAACCATTTTAACAAAAAGAAAAAAGAAATATTAGAAATAATTTGTCTCATATTCAGCTGGCTTCTGGGTAGGCTTTCCCCATCTTATCATGCAGATAGGACCGCAGGAAAACAGAATTACTTGTCCCACCTAGTAAATAATAAATTACAGAAACAGAAGAAATCAGAAACAAAACTGTTAAAACATTAAAGTAAGTCTCGCTTCCACCATTAGCAAGACATAAATGTATAGCTTACAAATATGTTAGACATACGCAAAAATGTGGAAAAGGGGACTATGGATGGATGGACACATACATGTATATAGTACATAATGCATATGTCATGGGTGCAGTATATTACTGAGCTGGGTTTCACAGAGTACAGGACCAAAACCTGACTAGATGATGCCTTATAAATGACACACAGACAAGATTGTAAAGACCATATGAAATGCTTTACCTTGTGACAAGGATCAACAGAACATATCTCAGTTATATCCAAGTCATGGAGGGCTCAAAAGG